>NC_056731.1:1261400328-1261515328 GCF_019279795.1 Protopterus annectens
CAAAAAATGGCAGGAGGAACCAAGCAGAAAAATTCACCGAATGCTTGGTTCCTCCTGCCATTTTTTGGTTTATCTGTTTTGTGGGGTTGTCTATTTAAGTGACTTTACTCAGAGTCAAACCCTAAACTTTACTTACTGGAAAGAAAGTGCCTTAAACCTCCACACCAGCTACCAGATCTCCTTTCATTTTATTACTTTATTTTTTCCTTTTGTTTTTATTAATCACTGAGGATTGCAGTCTGCCAATGTCAGTCATAAAATTTCCTAGCTGTTGTTCATTGTCAGTGGTGAAACAGGTGGTACACTTGCTTCTGGTGCAGAAAACTGTAGGTTCTCTTCCCACACCGGGTACTGAATTTGTAGACAAAGCAGTAAAATTATTAGTTACAGTTTTCTTTAATGTGGAATTATTAAGATGATTTTTACTTCTGCAGAGATGCTGCATATGGACTAATATTGGTCGATTATAGTGGCAGCAGTTTGAGTGGTATGGTTGAAATGTGCTAAAATGTGTATTTTCTCATGATTGGTTCATTTTTGTCACATCACTTAGTGGAAAAATCTTCAAAACTATAAATTTAAAATATACTCAAAATAAGTGGTGATGTATTCAGCATGAACTATAATTTAATACAATCAGGGAGGTAAATGAAAGAACACTTGCATTTATGCATGGTTTTAAAAATATGTACTTGGTTTGAAAACAGCCCAAATGCACACTTAATCCAACACTGGCCAGATGGGTTTCAATGCTGTTTCAATGAATGTGAATTTCAATGGCAGAGAATTTTATTGTAGCTCATAGAAAGCCTGTTTTCATTTTAGCAAATGGCTGTGTCATCCCATCTCTGAGCCAGTAATCAAGGAGCCTGAATCCTAACCACTGGCACTGGATTGGGACATTCACTTGGAACAAAAATGGATACACCCAGTATTTCCAGATGCATCTCTTTGCATCAAGCACAATTTCCCTTAACAACACACAGGGAACACATTCAGTCTGGGGTCTGGATTTCTGTCTCCCTCCAGGTCCCCAGTAAGACTCCCCACTGGCATGCCCAGCTATAGAGTTGAGACCTCAGCTGAGTGTCCAAACCAAGTTTTCCAGCACCCTCTCTGTGAAACCAGTGCTTTGTGTCCTTGCTCCAAACAGCTGACATACATACTCTCTTTGAGATTTGATTTTCACACACACACACACACACACACACACACACACACACACACACACACACACACACACACACACACACACACTTGGGAAAGGCTAGCACATATTTACTAGCTATGCCCCCTTCTGCCTAGAGTATAAGGTAGTTACACTACCACCAGGGACTCCAAAGCCAGCTACTCTAAGGCTCTTACAAGGGTACCCAATTATACTGAGTGAAATTAATATTAATACAAAGGCTTTCAGGAGTGGTAAGAGCTGTCAACAAATATATGTAAGTACTCTCAGACTAAAATATTCTCTAAAAAAACAGCCACAATGAAAAGTTTAAATATGTTTCATAATAAATAAGAAAAGAACATGAAAATACTAATTATCTATTTATAGTAAACACCAGAGTTTCAGTTACAGGAAATATTAAAATAACACAGATGAATAGATTCACACAGATACAGAAAAACACTACTTAACTAATCTCACTATATTTTCCTGACCAATCTAAAGAATTACTATTCCCTGGTTGACTTACTAGAGCAAGACAAGATGAAGGGTCCTTCCTTGTCAGATTACAAAAACACACTGCTCTGAGACTTCAGTCTCACCAAGTATTAAGCATTATTTTAATGATGGATTACAGAAGGGCATCACATACATCTGGTCATCTGACTTCTGGTTCCCATGCAACCCCCCCACCATTGCTAGAACCTGCCAGGATTTAGCACATATGTGTCAATACACACACATAGTGCTTTGCTCAGATCTGTTGCAGCTTCTGGAAGTTATAAAACAATTTCAAACTTCTACCCTTCCAGAGTAGCAATTAGTTCACTCCTGAAGACAAAACAGAATGTTTCCTAAGGCTTGTTTTCCCAGACATTTCATCTCTGGCTGCAGTCAGAAGCATAAGATACAATTTTATGGCCTAAATAAAGTAATTTAATTTCTTACAATTTTTCAAAGTTATCTGGAGTTGAGCTTAACCTCTTCTCTTCCTTTATTCTGTTACAATGTATATATTTAATCAGTTATAATACAGTCTGATAAACATGTATATTTATTTTCTGCCCAGCAGGACACACTGTTGATACATTTTAACGCAACAAACTTTACAAATACATTTTTAAACACAAGCATCTGTACAAATCATTTTGATATACAAATGACATACAATTATTTACAAAATTTCAACTTGCTGTGCTGGCATATATTACACATCCACTTCCCTACTTCTCCTGGCATAGCTGGCAATACCTCACATCATTACATCTCTCCCCCCTTTGAAGACTCAATCTAGTTTTTCAAGTTACTCTTGAGAAAGGTTGTTTGAGAGAAATGGACATGTCTGGGAATACATTATCCCATACCCTGTCTTGAGAGCCCCACTGCATTGGCATTGCTGACCCCACTACAGAGCTGCACTGTCATATCATATGCCTGCAACCCTTGGCTCCACCTTAAAAACTTGACAATTTGCTGGCTGGCTTGATTTAGCCATGTAAGGGATTGTGGTCTGTAACTACAGTGAATTTCCTTCCATACAGAAAGGATTTAAGTTTTTGCAGTGATCATACTATGGCTAAACATTATTTTTCTACAGCTGCATAACAATATTCTTTGGTTGGAGTCTATAGCTGAGATATACTACTGGGTACTCTTCTCCCTCTGAGGAAACCTGGCTGAGTACAGCCCCCACCCAATGGTTCAAAGTATCCACCTGCACAACAAATTCATTGCTGTAATCTGGACTGGCGAATGCAGGAGACCCTCCCACAGCCCCTTTAAGCTTTTGGAATGTCTGCTCATAGGCTGGGGTCAACACTACCCTTATCTGGCCTGTTTTTCCTCATCATGTCTGTGAGGGGAGTAGCTATTGTACTGTAATTGGGAACAAATTTTCTATAGTACCCCACTGTCCCCATGCCTTCACCTGCCTTTTGGTAACAGGGGCAGGCCTGATTTTACCACTTCCCACTCTATGTTCCAGGTAGAAAACATCTGCCACACCCACCTGACATTTACTGGGCTTAATGGTCAATCCTGCCCTTTGCAGTCTGCCTAGGACCTCCCTGAAATGCTGAATGTGCTCATTGGCTGCAAATGGCAATATCATCCAGGTAAGCATGGGCATAGTCTTTTGCTCCTGCTAGGATATGATCTACCAGTCTTTGGAAGGTCACTGGGGCATGTTTCATCCCAAAGGACATTTTTGTGAACTTGTATATTCCAAAAGGTGTCACAAAGACTGACCTCTCTCTAGTGGTGGGAGTCAAGGGCACCTGCCAGTAGCCCTTGGTCAGATCAGTAGTGGTCAGATACTTATCCCCATCCAGCTGCTCTACGGCTTCATCTGTCCTAGGCATGGGGTAAGTATCTGATTCTGTGTAACTAGTTAGTTTCCTGTAGTCCACACAGAATCTAATGCTGCCATCTTTCTTTGGTACCAACACCACTGGGGAAGCCTAGGGACTGGATTAACCCAGGTTACAACATTTCCTGTATCTCCTCCATCAGAGTCTGTCTGAATTGTTCAGGTACCCTGTAAGGGGCCTGCTTGATAGGTCATTTGGGTTCTGTATCCACATGGTGCTGCACCAGGTGGTACACCCAGGTTTCCCAGTGAACTTGCCACCAGACTCCTGTAACACTGCTCAAATTTCTCAAATTTGGGTAGAGGATAGCTGCTGGGACATTGATACCCCTTCCACTGAGGTGTCAGTCCAAGGCTCACTGAGGAGATCAGTCACCAAATCCCCCTCAGACCCCTCCTGCCATCTGCTGCAAATACTCAGCACCAGGAGCTCCCTGTCATGGTAAGGTTTCACCATGTTAACATGGTACAATTTATGGCCCTGCCTCCTGCCTAGCAGTTCTACCATGTAGTTACCATCACTGACCTTCCTTACCACTTTGAAGGGTCCATCCCAAGATGCCTGCAGCTTATTATGTCTGACAGGAATGAGAACCATAACCTGCTGTCCCACAGCATACCCTTTGGCTCAAGCATTCTTGTCATACCAGACCTTTTTCTGCTGTTGGGCTGCTACCCAGTTCTCCTGGGCCAAGCTCATGACCTCCTTAAGCTTTGTCCTGAGGTTCAAGACATATGCCACAACAGACTACTTGTGGGATTCACACTCACCCTCCCACTCATCATGAATCAAATCTAAATGCCTCTCATCCCTATGCCCATACAACAACTCAAAGAGTGAAAAACTTGTGGACTCCAAGGGTACCTCTCTGTATGCAAACAGCAGATGGGGCAAATACTTGCCCCACTCTCTCTTAAAATTGTATTCAAATGCCTGTAGCATGGTCTTAAGTGTAGAGTTTAACCTCTCATGAGACCATTAGTCTGGGGATGGTAGGGGGTGGTCTTTAGCTGCTTTACCCCACAGCACTTCCACAGACAAGCCAGCAGGTCTGACATGAAATTGGCACCTCTGTCAGTCAGTATTTCTTTTGGGAAACCCACCCTGCTGAAAATCTCTAACTAAGCATTTGCCACCTTCTCGTCCTCAATGGATGACAGAGCCACTGCCTCAGGGTATCTAGTTGCATAATCTACTACCACCGGGATATAATCTTTCCCTGTTGAACTTGGGGTACTCCGAGGCCCCACAATATCCACAGCTACCCCCTGAAACAGCTCCTCAATCATAGGAAAAGGCATCAAATGAGCTTTGACCTTGTCTCTTGCCTTGCCTACTTTTTGGCACTGCTCACAGGTCCTGCAGGACCCTGTTACATCCCCTGCAATCCCAGGCCAATAAAAGTTCTGCATACTACATCTGTTGGTATGCTTATGTCTATATGATCTGCAAAAGGAATGTCACAGGCTATGGCTAGAAGTGCCAGACAGTAGGCTCCAGGCACTGTCAACTGCTGTATTACCTCACCCTCTAGCCCTCCTTCATGAGTCTACTCTCTATACCATAACCCTTTGTTACATTATACAGACTCCCCTTTTCACTGAGAATCAGGCCCTTTCTAGCTACCTCCCTCAAGCCTCTAAGTATAGGGTCTGAAAGATGAGCCTGTCTCAACTCTACCTTTGTGACTTTTCCCAGCTCCACTTCCACGGGAAGTCTGATATCCTCTAACAGTGGTGCCTCACTGTCAGCCTGGGTACTACCACTCACCTCTGCTCTTGCAGTCACTCTGTCCAAGGGAACATCAGTACCTACCAGCAGCTGTGGCTCACCTTCTTGTTCACTACTACAGGGTAGCTTTCTCCCTGAAATAGCCATCTCATCAGCCCTGGCTTCAGGTGAGGTATCTGTCTGGGTCTCCTCCAGACTACCAGACCCATATGCCTGTCTTCAAGCCTGACTGCATGCAACTGCATGCACACAAGGTACTGCATTATCAAAATCATTCCCTATCAGGACGTCTGCAGGGATATTCTCAAACACACCTACTTCTTTGCTTCCTTTTCCATCCTCCCAGTCAAGGTAAACCCTGGCCAAAGGCATTTGGATTGGGTCCATCCTAAAGCTCTGACTGGAGTGGACTGTCCAAGCAAGTACTGCTGCTCTTTAACCACAGCAGGCTTCAGAATGGTTATGTCAGAGGTGGTGTCTCTCTTACCAGTGGCCTGTTTCTATCCACAAAGATAGGATATAACCTCTGGTGATAGTTTGGTACCCATGTTGTCTCCAGACAACTTACCACTGGCATACTGTTATTCCCACTTGCTGGCTCCCCCACCTTTTGTTCCCCACCTTGCCTCCATGGACATCTATATGATATATGGCCCAACTGGTTACATTTCAAACATTTAACCCTATATCCTGGTCGTGCACTTGAGCTAGTGGCTTCCCCTGTTACTGGTGGACTCTGGTGGGGTGGCTTAGGCTGTCCACCATGAGTTCCCTTATATCCATGTGCAACACTGTGTAACACCTTCTTATGCAGTGATGCCATGCTTGCTAAGTAGAGATCCCCCTTTTTACCCAGCTTATCTGCAGAGTTACATTCTTGGTCTGTCAACCAGATTCTCATGTCCTCAGGCAAAGTGGTAAGGGCTTGTTCTTTCACCAAAAGGTCCACCAGCCCTTCAAAAGTGGTGACCTGACACCCAGTCATCCACCTACAAAAATAAGTGATTAACTCAACAATATAATCACACATACTTTCATCTGCCTTGCATCTATGCTCAAGAAACTTTGTTCCATAAGCTTCAGGTGTTAACTTAAAACATTCAGGTAAACATTTCTTTACTTTATCATAGTTTAAACAATCAATATCAGAAATTTAGAAACAGCAGTTACATTTTTACCATGGAGTAAGGGGGTCAGGAACCATACTCAGAGCCCTTGGTCAACATTATACTGTTTACATACTCTTCCAAATATACGAATAAAAGTATCAAATTTATCATCCTCTGTAAATTGTGGAAGAAATTTACTGACCTTTATTGCTTCTGGGGTTTGGTTCTTCCCTTCTCCATTACCTTCATGACCCTGCAAAGAGTCAGCATCTCCCTCTCATGTTGACCCTGTTTCTCATTTGCATCAGCCTCCAAATGCTGCAGTCTCTCTGCTGATTCTAATTCCATCTGGTTCTCCTGCTGCATTCTCTCTGCTTATTCTAATTCCAAATGTTTGGCCTCCAGTTTAAGTCTCTTTAACTCCAGATGCATTTTTAAGTCCTCTGAGGAAAAGGTGAACTGTCCTGTTTATGAGGGTTGCACATCCCCATCACCAAACTGGTTGTCCTCCTGGTTGCCAGTCTGAGCTGTGACTAAGGCTGAAATCATTTCCTCTTTAGTCAGGTTGGCATACACCATTCCTTTGACTTCACACACCTTGGCCAACTGGTTCTTTGTCAGCTTGCCATAATCCTCTGCTGACATCTTGGCCTGCTTTCCCTGACTAAACTAAACTAACAAAATAAATAAATAAATAAAACTGTTAAGAAATGAAATGTTGCATGCTTACCTTGTGGCTGATTGAGAGTACACCCACCTTCAGTGACAACTGCCTACCAGCTACAAAAGTTCAATTAAGATCCACACCACTACTCACCAATATGTGATGTCCCCTGTCTGAGCCAGTAGTCAAGGAACCTGAATCCTCACCACTGGCACTGTAGAGGGATGTTCACTTGGAACAAAAATGGATACACCCAGTATTTCCAGATGCAGCTGTCTGCATTAAGCACAGTTTCCCTTAAGAGCACAGAGGGAACACACTCAGTTTGGGGTCTGGATTTCTCTATCTGTCTCCCTCCAGGTCCCCAGTGAGACTCCCAACTGGCACAGCAATAGAGTTGAGACCTCATCTGAGTGTCCAAGCCAAGTTCTCCAGTACCCTGTCTGTGAAACCAGTGCTTTGTGTCCTTGCTCCAAACAGCTGACACACACACTCTTTAAGATTTGATTTTCACACATACACACCCCTGCGGAAAGGTTAGCACAGATTTACTAGCTATGCCCCCTTCTGCCCAGAGTATAAGGTTACACCACCACCAGACACTCAAAAGCCAGCTAGTCTAAGGCTCTTGCAAGGGTACCTAATTATACTAAGTGAAATTAATATTAATACAAAGCAAGGCTTTCAGAAATGGCCAGAACTGTCACCAAATATATATAAGTACTCTCAAGAGATTAAGATATTCTCTAAAAGATAAGTTACAATGGAAAGTTTGACTATGTTTAATAATAAACAAGAAAAGAACATGAAAATACTAAATTTCTATTTACAGTAAACACCAACGTTTCAATCACAGGAAATATTAAAATAACACAGATGAATAGATTCACACACATACATAAAAACAGTACTTAACTAATCTCACTATATTTTCCTGACTTATCTAAAGAACTACTATTCCCTGTTTGACTTAATAGAGCAAGGCAAGATGAAGTAGTTGAGGGGTCCTTTATTGTCAGGTTACAAAAACAGACTGCTCTGAGACTTCAGTTTCACCTAGTATTAAACATTATTTTAGTGATGGATTACAGAAGGACATGACATACACATACATCTGGTCATTTGGCTCCTGGTTCCCATGTGACCCCTCATTGATAGAAACTGCCAGGATTTAAGACATATGTGTCAATAACATACACACATAGAGGTTTGCTCAGATCTGTTGCAGCTTCTGGAAGTTATATAACAATTTTAAACTTCTACCCTTCTAGATTAGCAAATAGTTCACTGCTAAAGACAATACGGAAGGCTTCCTAATGCTTGTTTTCCCAGACATTTTGTCTCTGGCTGCAATCAGAACTGTAAGATACAATCTTTACAGCCCAACTTACGTAATTTAATTTCTTACTATTTTTCAAAGTTAGCTGGAGCTGAGCTTAACCTCTTCTCTTCCAGTATTCTCTGTTGCAATGTATACTTTTAATCAGTTACAATACAGTACAGTCTAATATACATGTATATTTCTTTTCTGCACAGGACAACAGACTGTTGATACATTTTTAACACAATCAGCTTTAAAAATACATTTTTCAACACAAACGTCTGTACAAATAATTTCAATATACTAATGACAAAATTCCAGCTAGCTGTGCTGGCATATGTTACACATCCACTGTCCTACTTTTCCTGGCATAGCTTGGAATACCTCACATTGTCGCAATGCCTATCAGTATTTGTGCTGTAAAATTTGAAATAAAAATTTTAAATTAAATCCAAATATCTGTATTTATTGTAGACTTAAAGTAGAAAATAGTATGCAAAATGACTGGTCTGAACAGTGCTTTTGGTAACTGGGGACATATAACCAAGTAATGGAATGCTAGAATGTCTGTGCTGGTGGGTGGGTCACTGATCCATTACCCTGCCAAAGACCCCATTTGACCATGAACCAGCTCTGGTACCAATCACAAGAATCTTGGAGTTGCAAGCCTTATCCTGCAAACCTCCATATCTGTTTTTTCATAAAGATACAGTATCTTTGAGAACAAATCCCCACTTCTTTCTGTAGGTGGCCTCTGAGCAAACCTTAATCAAACAATTAATCTACCAGTGTTTTTCCCAAAGTTGCAAATAAACCTTACATTTGCTTGATATTCATCATCATCTCAGGTTTTTTTACACTAGACAAAGGATATCAGAAAGTCTGATCAACTTTTCCTTGCCTTCTCAAAAGCTAAATTAGATCAAGCAGATTCTAAAGTAAACTATCCAGATGACTTTCTGACTGTATTGCATTAGTTTATGTAAAGATGGAAATTAACTTACCTGGCAGACTTAAAGCTCATTCTACCAAAGCTGTGGCTTCCTATTACTGCCTTTTTTCCATTGATGAGATTTGTGCTGCAGCTACTCAGTCTACTGTTCATACCTCTGTGCCGCAGTATAAGTTGGATGTACAATCCAGGTATTGTACATCCATTGGCTACACTATTTTCAAGAATATCCTTCCCAGAAACCACTAGAGTTTTCAGATAGTTTTTGAATATGTCTCAGTTATTAAGTTGATTGAAAAAGACAACATCAGATACAAAAGTTATGTATTTATCATAACACTAGATTCGTGTTGTCTTGTTTCATCTGGTTTAACATCCTTGTCTCCATCCCCAATCTAAATTGTCATTCTCATAGTCCCTGTTGAACAGTTGGACCTGACAGGGTTCTTGTCTCTTAACAGCCTTTCTTTGCATTTTTTCTCATGTCCTCTTTGTCATATAGGGAGGTCAGCTAAGCCTGGGTTTATGTTTTCTGGTAGATAATTTCTAACTATAAGCTGGCAACCTTAATTTGAGGTGATCTGGGACCAGAAAGAATTATGGGTAAGGCAAGGAGTCAAGGCAGCAGGAACCAAGCTCTTGAGAATGCAACGAGATAAGATCTGGTTGAATCTGATAACCTGATTGTTCAACAGGCAGAAAGAAGACAACACAAATCTAGCAATATGTTAAGTCCATAACTTTCATTTATGCTTCATTTGTAGTAAAGTCATTATATTTTAGTATTTGTTGATGTCTTCAAAACTTTTATGAGTTTTGGTAGTGTTTTGGTGATGTCACTATGATGAGTGTAGAGTACTAGTGTAAGAATAAAACTATATGCTGTTTTCTTATTGTTGTCTAATACATTTCCAGTTATTGGACGATGTAAGTAAACCGTAAATAATTTTTGATGGTATGGGTATATTCTTAGTAACTTGCTGATGAATAAAGCTTTAAAATCTCATTCTTGTATATGTGTTTACTCCACTGCATGGCTACTTTATATATTTTTATTACTGCATTTTGTTTGTGCCATCTGGCTTGGGTCTTGGCTGAAAAGGGCCTTTGGACCAGTTCACTTACATGATTAACAAGTTAAATAACAAATAAGCAAACAAGCAAATAAATAAATTAGCCACAGAGATACAGTATAACTAAACAAGTAAATAACCAATGATTTAGGGCTATATATTATATGTCACCCCTTTATCAAGATCTTTGTTAAAAAAATGAATGGTGTGTGTGTGTGTGTGTGTGTGTGTGTGTGTGTGTGTGTGTGTGTGTGTGTGTGTGTGTGTGTGTGTGTGTGTCTGTGCATATAATTCAACCAGATGCACAGATGCTTGCTTTTTCTACTTACCTACATGTAACGTTGTTAAAACTTTCTGTTGTTTGCTTTTCCATCATAGTACTTAATGGAAGTAGCTTAAAAAGTGTTGGTGTCTGCTGTTTTACAGCAATACAACATTTACTTTCATTGTTATTCATTCTATGCCAGCTTTCTGGGCTGGGTCATTGCGGAAAACGAATATCGTGCCTGATTCATTTTCTTGGTTGCTGATGGATACTATCATAGGAGTGCAACAGATCCTCACACTGTACTGCAGTAGCAGGGTGCTTATTTTAACCTAAGTGCTTGATGTGGGGACACAATTCACAGCTTTTTTATCCTCTCTAATCACAAGGTGAATATATAACCTGCTAAGCTTCTGTACTGCAAAAAAAAAAAAAAGAAAATAGATTTCCATGAAGCTGGAAATGAGTCAGCAAACTAAAGAGGATTTCAAAATCTCTGCAGTTCTTCACTCTGTCAGTTGAACTAATGGCCCATTAAAAAGAATATATTTCATGGGTGGTAAAAATGCCTTTTGCCTTACCTGTCTGGATTTTCCTGTTAAATCCCAATTCATAAACTTTAATTATATAAGACAGCATATATTAAAGGGTCATATAACAATTTATATGCATGTGATTGGTTTGCCTGTTCATGCATATCACTTGTACTTCAGTCGGTGGGCTAGTGATGTAGGCATCAGTGTGAGTTTACGTTGATATACAAGAACATGTACACTTGTTCCCATATATTTTTGTTTAGGATAAGTGCAATTAGGTAAAATAATATGCGGTTTCAGTCATGACCTAGAAGAGTTCACCAACAGCAACAGTTTAAAAAAAGTAGTGTTAGGATGGAAGTTAAGAACAGCAAAAAAAAAAAAAAAAAAAAAAATATATATATATATATATTAACAATAGTAGTAATAACATTTCTTACTAAAAAAAACAGATAAAATGAGGAATAACAGGTTCACTTGTCATTTTCATGCTTTTCCTGCATATTAGCCCATACTGAAATGTGCAAAATATGTATACTATCCGGTGTGAATTTTACATTTCTATAAACAAGTAAGGATATGGTATCAAAAACATTAATAAATATGACAGGCTTTAAATATTTGAAAACAGGTTTACTTTCTGTTCTGTGATATTACTAGAGAGAGTGACACTTTTCTTCTTGACATATTGAAACTTTTTGGTACAAATTCTGCAGTATATAAAATAAGGTAGATGAGTAAATATGGGAAGCCGCGGTGGTGCAGCGATAGCATTGTTGCCTCACCGCAAGAGGTTCGCCCGTTCAATTCTCGGCTGGAGCGCCTTCTGTGTGGAGTCTGCATGTCCTCCCCGCGGCCGAGTGGCATTCAAAAGACGTGTGTTGAATGGGCGTGCCTTCGCTGAAGGTTGGGCGTTAAGCTGGCACCTCTGCACCCGTAAAAAATTTACTGCCAATCATTAGCGGACCGGAGTTTCACTGTGGCGACCCCTAACCAGGAAAAGCCGAAAGAAGAAGAACAACAAGTAAATATGGGATCTGCTCTTTCTGTTGATAAATTGATGGCAAGACTTTTTACACATAATGCCAAAAGAGCATATGTTCTTGCATGTGCATACACTGCTCATCTATATAATGCTGTATAAGCAGTGCTTTTTATAATGCTCAAAAATAAATACCATTTCTTATTAGAAAATAAATCCTACTATTCTTTATGCCATTTCCCCAATAAAATATATCCATTTATGTCTCTCATAAACAATCCTAAATATGGTATCTGAAATAGTTAATCAATCTCAACCAGTTTACTTCATTAGAAAAAATATGTTTACTCTTTTCTGAACAAGAAAACCAACAAGAGGAATGTCTAGTTTGTCTTGGGTCTGATCTGCAGCAGTGAAATGCATAGTTTCCTTTAAGACTCCCTGGTTATGAAAACACATTATTTCCCGAGGGCTTTGGTGCTGCTAATCCCAAGGGAGAACATATCTCTATTGAAGCATTTCCACTAGCCCTTTCTTTCATCAGAACCTTATAATAATATGTTTTTTTCACAAGAAAGAGTGATTATTATTGGTAACATTAAAAGGCTTTATTACATTTTCATTTTAATTATTACATTTGGCCTTTGATGCTGACAAACACATTTAAGACAAATAAGGGGGACTTATGACAGCAATTGCTGGATAATGTGCAGCCTGCCAGATAAATAATTCAGTTCCTTACCAGTTTTGAACTTAACTAAAAGCAACAGGAATTTCTCCAAGCATATTTATAAAGAAAGAGAAAAACAGCAGCAAGATGCAAACTAAATCTTGGGGGCTGTGACTTGAAAGAGCTGGACAGACAGAGAGAAAGGTCATAAGACTGAATTTTCCCTGAGGGTGAATGCATTTGGAGGAATCATTAACCCCTCTTCTAGGGCAGTACTTAGAAAAAAAGACAGCAGGAAGTCATTCTGTTAGTAGAAAGATGGGTGCATATTGCACCCCCTGCTGACCTAGTGAGTACATGGCACACATACATGTCTGCAGTTCTTCCCTCAGGCATGGCTGATCCCGAATAATTGTGAAACTTAATATTCTCTGACTGAAGTGTTGCCTAGAATTAAGATGTCTTGAATCTACTTGAGATGGTGCCTTTCCCCAAAGGAACTTTGTAGGAAAGTACTGCAGTATTTTTAACATCTACAGATCGCCCATACTAAAGAACTCAGTTTATGTTTATCCTGCTGGGTACCTGCAAACTGCTTTGTTTTTTTTTTTGTTTTTTTTTAACATTGAAGCACAGTTTAAGTGAGTGAAAAACATTTCCTTTGGCACAACATTTAATTCAAAGAAATGAGTGGGCATGTTCTTTGTTAGAATTTCTTTCCCATACTTTTGTTTATTTTATGACTTGTCTTTACTAATGTTACATTGTAAATACAGCAAATTTTGTTCTGCATTACACAGTGTAAATAGACTTAGTTGCAATGCTGAAAGTCTTGTTTTCAGAGGGACATGTATAATGGTCTGATAATTCTCGGGGGACTAATTTTCCCCTCCTCCCAAAAGGAGTTACAGTCTCAGGTATCACATCAGTACATTGGCTAGTATCTGCTGCTGAAGTAACAGTAAGAAAGCATTGCATTTCATGGCATTACATGGTTACTATTTGTAAGAAAACACCACATTTCATGGCATTACATGGTTGCTATTTGTAAGAAAACATCACATTTCATGGCATTACATGGTTACTATTTGTAAGAAAACACCGCATTACATGGTTACTGTTTGTAAGAAAGCACTGCATTTCATGGCATTACATAGTTACTGTTTGTAAGAAAGCACTGCATTTCATGGCATTACATGGTTACTGTTTGTAAGAAAACACTGTATTTCATGGCATTACATGGTTACTATTTGTAAGAAAACACCGCATTACATGGTTACTGTTTGTAAGAAAGCACTGCATTTTATGGCATTACATAGTTACTGTTTGTAAGAAAGCACTGCATTTCATGGCATTACATGGTTACTGTTTGTAAGAAAACACCACATTTCATGGCATTACATGGTTGCTGTTTGTAAGAAAACACCGCATTTCATGGCATTACATGGTTACTATTTGCAAGAAAACACCGCATTACATGGTTACTGATTGTAAGAAAGCACTGCATTTCGTGGCATTACATAGTTACTGTTTGTAAGCAAGCACTGCATTTCATGGCATTACATGGTTACTATTTGTAAGGAAACACCACATTTCATGGCATTACATGGTTACTATTTGTAAGAAAACACCACATTTCATGGCATTACATGGTTGCTGTTTGTAAGAAAACATCGCATTTCATGGCATTACATGGTTACTATTTGTAAGAAAACACCGCATTACATGGTTACTGTTTGTAAGAAAGCACTGCATTTCGTGGCATTACATAGTTACTGTTTGTAAGAAAGCACTGCATTTCATGGCATTACATGGTTACTGTTTGTAAGAAAACACCACATTTCATGGCATTACATGGTTACTATTTGTAAGAAAACACCACACTTCATGGCATTACATGGTTACTGTTTGTAAGAAAGCACCGCATTTCATGGCATTACATGGTTACTGTTTGTAAGAAAACACCGCATTTCATGGCATTACATGGTTACTATTTGTAAGAAAACACCACATTTCATGGCATTACATGGTTACTGTTTGTAAGAAAGCACTGCATTTCATGGCATTACATAGTTACTGTTTGTAAGAAAACACTGCATTTCATGGCATTACATGGTTACTATTTCTAAGAAAACACCACATTTCATGGCATTACATGGTTACTGTTTGTAAGAAAGCACTGCATTTCATGGCATTACATAGTTACTGTTTGTAAGAAAGCACTGCATTTCATGGCATTACATGGTTACTATTTGTAAGAAAATACCGCATTTCATGGCATTACATGGTTACTGTTTGCTGTGCAAGGCTTTCTTTCCAAACCAAAATGGTGCTGTCTCATAGTTCAGGACTCAAAGAATGTTGATATACCTACAGCTAAACAGCTTTTACCCTAAAATACTACTATACACTGTTTGTTTACAGACCCAATAAAGCACACGTCAGTCAAGAATGAATTCTAGTAACAGTCAGTTTCAAAAAGTGTAAGTGAATGAAACAGCCAAAACAGGAATAATGAAATAATGTAGGATAAAGATATTTTTTTCTGTTTTAAAACATATATTATGAAAATTACTCTATGCAAGATTATGAAGGATATAGTTACATTCTGGGCTTTTATTTCTGGTACCATTAGGAAGATATTACTGTTATTAGAAACCTTCTAACTGCAGATGTGTAGCCATACATTTCCATTTGTCCGAGACTGGCTTCTGCTCTCCTCACTCATTATGATAAAAGTCAGTAACATAAAACATTTCATACTTTTCTCTTTGGCACATAGTTATCAAGATTACCTTTTTAATGCTGCAGTCCAGTGTCATCACATCACAGATGAAAACATCATCAGATTTACAGTTCAGCAGCACATCTGAATAAAAATTTACCAGAGTAAGATGAGTATAAAAAAGAGATATAGACACAGAGGATGGGTTAAATGGCTGCAGCCATGTATTTATCGTTATTTATCCTAGCTAATTGTGAACTAATTATTTAAGGAGATGCACACTAAGTAGGAATTTCAGGCAGACCATTTTTACTGCATATGTATGTCATCTAAGGGGCTCTATTGGTTTGTTCCACAGACAGTTTTGTCGGCATCTGCTTAATCAACTGCATTTAGTTGACTATACAGATAGTCGACAGGTGTGCAAGATCAACAATCCTTTGGTAAGGGAATATTCCCTTTCTCCAGAGATTGTGTGATCTTGGAGTTAGTATATGCAATTAACAGGGGGTGGGCAAGCGAATGGCAGAATGTTGTTCATGGTGTTTTTTGGAGTAATATTTGCATGCACCAAGAAGCAATCTCAGTGCAAGTATACTAGGAAGTTGACATTTCCATTTTCAGTGTGGAGTATTTTACCTCTAGGATGTCGACATCTGTGTTAGTTGACAACTGAAGGTAAATCCATCAAAGTACTGAGAAGCTGGCAGCACTGAAAAATATCCAGCCTTTCCACATTCAGATAACCGCACAGTACTTCAAATCTAAGCAATTTCCTTGCATTACAATCTGCCAATTGAAGATGCCAAGCTGAATAATCCCTGACACCCCCCCCCCTACTTGGGGCCATCTGCCTTGTGTTAGGCCAGGCTGGTAAGTCCTGTAAACCCATCCCCCTATGTGCCATTAACCTCCTTTACCTTCCTGCCTTTCTCTTATATCAGTGCAACAGTCTAGCGTACTCTACTGAGCTAACCTTTTGGAGAAAACAAAAACCTGAAAAAACAGTAGGAGAAACAGGAAATTCCTTTTTGACCAATAGAACAATCATCCAGAATGTCAATGGATATCCTGAATTATTGGCCCTGTTTTTACAAGGTGGTGGATTGGGTGAATAACATCTGTTCGGTGATTCTATGATGTAAAAGGATGGTCTCCTCTGACTTCGACCTTTTAGTACCTCTCACTGGCCAGTCCTCCCACTTTACCCTTCTAATTTATCCCAGCCCTCACTTAGACTTATTCCCCCCTTTCTTCTATGCTTTTTACACCTGTCCAAGCTAAACTCACCTCAAACAAATGGTGGCTCAATGTGACCAGCTTACTAGCCACTGTTTGTAGTCATTATCTGATATTGTTTTCTTTTAAAGAAATGCATACAACTCTTCAAAACTTGCCAGATGAAGTTAAGAAATGTTTGATTCACTTTCACCCGATGTCCTTATAATAACTGTTTCCTGGTGCTTATTCATATCTCTAAGCAAAATATGTAAAACTTTATCTTAGAAAAATATCTTTAGACAGTTACTGCCATCCTCTTTAGCTGTACATTGTTACATTTTTTAGAGATATTGAGAAAAATCAGCTGAGTACAGAGAGCTTGCCAGGCTATAAACTTACATAACAGAAAAAGAGACTAAGGTAAGTGTGCAGTCTTTTTAAATCAGCTTGTAAGATGCAACAGCCATTTGCCAAAATGGACTGCTTATTGCCTTGTTAGTAAAGCATACTCTAAAGGGGAGGAGGAGAGAGAGAGAGAGAGAGAGAGAGAGAGAGAGAGAGAGAGAGAGAGAGAATCACCATGCATGATACACTTTAATTAAAAAAGAAAAACAAAGAGCAATTCAGCTGTAAGTTTACTAAAATGACTAACTCTTTAACAAGAAGCATGTCAAGTGCATACTAGGTTAAATTTCCAAATCTAAAACCATTTGCTGCTTTATTGCCATCTCTAAGGACTTCTACCTAAACCAGAGATTCATTTTCAAGAGATTACTGCTACACTGACTTTAAAGTACGTATGAAGGTATTTGATGTGTGCCTTTGTGAAGACGGAGACTATCTTGTACCTTCAGAAAAAAAGAAAGTAGCTGAAGAGGGTATTTGGTTAATTTTGTTAAATGAAGAATGGCATGGGAATATCTTTGCTTGTAGCTCTGTGTTAGCTCAGCTGCATATGGTAATATCTTAGAACAGTTTAGGTTGGCACATAGGAGTTAAATGATTTCTGAACCTGAAATTTTGTAAAGAACCAAATTCAAAGCATCCTTTCAGTGAGCCACTTATTACTGAGGTGGACTGAGAAGATAAGAAAAAGTGCTATTGGTCCCACTGCATACTAAAGACATAACCCCAGAGGACTGAAGAGATTTTGTGGATCATTTGCATAGCAACAGAAGCAGACAGAAAATATGGTTGCGTACTACTCTTACGTAGTGTTCCCGGCATCGCTTTGTAAACACATTTATTAAATTATCACCTAAGTCATAGACACACAAACATTAATAGAAAATAAAAGAAACCATATTAACATTTTTCATTTACATGCATTATGCATTACATACTTTTCTTTCTTGTTAACAATTGTCATTCACTCCAGCATTACATAAATCGATCAGTTACTGCCTTCCCCTTAAGCCTCACTCCTCCTCCTCCTGAATATTATTCTGCGTGTTTTGTTTATGTAGTTTGCTCCTTCCCTTTTCTAAAGATCCCACCTCCAGTTCTTTTATGTCTTTTACAATATTCAGTACTTCAGTTACAGTGGTTTAGATTCTTATTTCCATTTTCTAGTAATTGCGTTTTTTGGCAGCCAACAGCATTAAACCTGGTAAAGCCTTACCACATCTAGGCAATTTAGATCCTGTGCTCCATCTAAAAAGAATAATTTCCTTAGTTACAGACTCTTCCTCCCCCAGCAATTCTGCCAGAGTACTATGCAGATAATTTTTAAAAATCTGCCAGTTCTTTGCACTCCCAAAAAACATTCCCATTTACTTCTGTTTTTCCCAGCATACCTTCAGCAATGGTTGCCTACTCAGGGAAGAATTCTCTGACGTCTGCTTGGGGTATAAAAATGCTTGTGTAAATACTTGTGTGCCTTTCTGTGTTGGAGGGAAGCCTTCTAGCTTATCAGTGGGAGTGGTAAGCACTAGGTAGCTTATCTAAAAAAAAAAAAAGAAACACTTTTGCCACTTAGCTAGGGTTAAGCTATTCCCGGCGCCATAAAGTCTGCTGTTTGAATTTTCCCTTAGAACTAGCCAGTTTTTCAGTTTTAGCAATCAAATCTGTTTCTTTGAGCTCAGTACTTGTTCAGAACTCGGTGTAAGCACTAAATAAGCTACAAATTACTACAGTTCTCAACTTTCCTCACTTGTCTAGAGGAAAACAGTTTTTAGTACTTAATAAATAAGCACCTATCCAGGCATGTCTAAGGATCAGCTCCCGGTGTTCTCTCCTGTCTACCTGATGAATCTGGGCATCTTGGGGCAATGCAGCAATTGCCTCATGTACACAGACAACCCTCTCCTCCTAACACTGTGAGAGATGCACTTATATAGCCAAACTGGAAGCAAAACACTCTTCACCCAAGACTGGACTAGATAGTCAAGAGGAGAAGGTAAACAATTGCACCACACCACACTCATCACATAGTCCCTCAAAACCTACACCACCAAAACACACACATAGAAACACAAAACACACACCTACATTCACAGAGGCTCTCAATAAAAATCTGCCCAAGCAACAGGGACCTCCAAAGCAGAAATGCAAACAATCTCCAACCCCAACACAACCCAAATGACACATAGCCCACAAACTCAGTGTGCCACTCAACCACAGCCTATAAGGCATAACAACGTACCCAACACTCTAGTCATAGGTGACTTTATAGTCAGGCACACTGATGTTCCACTCACCAGGCTAAACAAGGAGAAAGTTACTGTCAGCAGCCTGTCGGGTGCCATGATCTGCCACATAACGCATGCACTCAGGTCACTCCACAACAAGTACAAATATGACTCTGTCATTGTCCATGTTGGTGTGAATGACCTGAGATGTACCTCCCTGGACTACATGAAAAAAGACATGGAGGAGCTCTCCGATCTTGTAGCCCAGGCAGGTATGACCCTAGCCCTGAGTAGCATCCTGCCATCACCCAGAATGATACCACAGTAGAAGGACAAAATGATTGACATCAACAATTGGCTAAGCTTCTGGTGTCACTCTAAGGGGATCCAGTATCTGTCTGCCTGGGATGACATGATTGACAGACCACGATGCTTTGCCAGAGATGGCCTGCATCTGTCACCCTTGGGATTCTGGATACTGGCTAATGCTCTTGCCACCCCTATAATGCCTTTTTTAGGCAAGGTTCAAATGACAAATCCACCACCGTAACAGGTACAAGCAAGCAAATCTCAGGGTAATGCTACTCAATGCTAGAAGTCTAAACCTCAAAATGCACTCACTCAAGGCACTCCTTAAAATGCAGAACATCGACATCTGTGCAGTGACAGAGACCTGATTCAAGGCTCCAGGGAGCACCCCTACATTACCAGGCTATAATTCATACCACACCTTTCGGCCACATAACCTGGACCAAAACACTAAAGGTGGAGGCGTGTCCATATTCATTAAGGATATCCACACCTCCAGGCTAGTTGCCCAGCATAATGCATCCGAGATTATCCAAGCACAACTAACCCTGGGCAAGACTGCAGTCCAAATTGTAGCTTGCTACAGATCCCCCACCATGCCCCAGGATCCCCACTCCTCATTTCTTGATATATTAGAAAATATTAGGGTACAACCTAACACCCTAATAATGGGTGATTTCAACTACCCCACCATTAACTGGGAAAACTACTCATGTACCAACTCTTTTGCTCAATGTTTTCTGGAATTCATAAATTTAAACACTTTGGATCATCTTATCCACAACCCCACCAGGGGAAGCAATATCCTAGACCTGGTCATAACAAAACATGGGCAACCAGTGTTCCACACCAGAAGTTAATTACTCGTTGGTCAGATCAGACCACAAGCTAATCACCCTAGACATCCACATCCCGTCCCCACCCCCCCCATTAGGGAAACCACCGTAAAAAATTTCTACAAAGCCAACTTCATGCTTCTTAAGAAAGAAGTGGCAAACTTCATGACATCCATGCAGACGGACAATAGATGTACAACTGCTGAATCCTGCACAAATGCACTTTATAAGCACTTACACAACTGCATGGATCGTGCAATCCCTAACAGTACCAAGATGCTATCCTTCAAAAAAAGGAAGCCAATCTGGTGGTCCTCTGCCATAAACAAACTGTAAAACAGAAGAAAGAAACTGTTGCAAAAAAGAGTAAAATCTCATGATTGGAGGAACTCCCTGGTCAGCCTCAGTATGAAGCTGAGATCCCTCATAAAATCCTTCAAAGCTAGTTACAAAAACAAAATTGCCACTGATTCTAAAGACAACCACAAAGTATTCCATAGCTACGTATAAGAGAATTTAAGTACCTTTATCTGCTCTTTTTGTTTCAAAAAAATACAGTATTTAAATTGATTTTTAACTGTGTGGAAGGAATATTAGCTGAACTGGAAGTTAGTCAGTGTTTGCTGAATTTTGTTATTTGCTAGTAATTACAGGTGTGGGGGTAGTCACATTCTTTGATTTCCTGTCCTTGCCTATTTAAGTGGTACAGTGTGAAATATTTTCTGCTTAAAAACCTCAGCTTTGGCCTGCTAAGAACTTGCTATATTCAACTGGACGTATAAGAGAATTTAAGTACCTTTATCTGCTCTTTTTTTTTAAAAAAAATACAGTATTTAAATTGATTTTAACTGTGTGGAAGGAATATTAACTGAACTGGAAGTTTTCACTCTGCTCTTCAGTTCGTCCCACCCACCCTCCCTGTTTTTGTTTTGGTGTTAATCTTAGTGGCCTTGCAACTGCTCGCCCCTCTTGTAAATTTGTGTTTGGATACTCCTTCTGGGCCCATCTCATTTGCTCACTCAACTGAGTGCAGTGAGATCATATTCTGATTTCAGGCACTCCTACTGTGTACAAAGAGAGCATCTGGGAAACAGAAAAAAAAAAAAAAAAAAAAAAAAATTAAGCTTGTTTCCTGCCTTTCCTGTTAAGTGGTATATACTATTTGTAGGCTTCTGAGCCCCCAAGCTCTTCTGTGTTGGAGAGAAGCCTTCTAGCTTAGTTTTTTTTATTATAACTAGCCAGTTTTCTAGTCTCAGCACTCAAATCTGTTTCGTTGATCTCAGCACTTGTTCAGAAAAAAAAAAAAAAAAAAAAAATCATCTGCTTTTACTGTACTTGTATTTCTACCTACTTTTTTTACTTTTGCATCATCTTAAAAGTACTCAATTGTATTTATTACTGCTTGGTGTAACTCATTCTAAGCCTTTTGGTTTAAACACTTGGGCTTCGGACCAGTTGTTTTGCACTGAGAGGGTTTGTGGTCTGCACTGTAGTGGCAGAACAGGTAGCTTACATCCTTCTAGGTTGGGAACTGCTGATTGAGGGCTCAGTGTCTGTTATTCTAAAAGTGTATTAATTCTGGTTTAAGCACTTGGGCTTTCAGGCCAGTTATTTTACAGTAAGAGGGTTCGTGGTCTGCACTCTTGTGGGAGGAGAGGCTGGACTCTCCCTTCTGAGCTGGGAATTTCTGGTTGAAGGCTTATAGTGCATGTATATCTGAACTGCTTCTTACTGAAGTTGGTGCGCCTTGTTTGCTGTGGCATAGACTGGATTCGGGCCTGCTGGATCTAGCTTTGTTTGTGTAACTTGAGCACTAATCCAGGCATTCTCTAAAGTATTCAATTGTATTTATTACTGCTTGGTAGTAACTTGATTAAAGTGTAGCTATCATTC
The DNA here is from genome assembly GCF_019279795.1 of Protopterus annectens. Lineage (NCBI taxonomy): Eukaryota > Metazoa > Chordata > Ceratodontiformes > Protopteridae > Protopterus > Protopterus annectens. The sequence goes on from NC_056731.1 coordinate 1,261,422,786, forward strand.
TAAGTCTTTTGGATTAAGCACTTGGGCTTCAGACCAGTTGTTTTACATTAGGAAGGTTTGTGGCATGCACTGTGGTGGCAGGACAGGTAGCTTTCATCCTTCTAAGTTGGGAACTGCTGATTGAGAGCCCAGTGTCTGTTATTCTTAAAGTGTATTAGTTCTGGTTTAAGCACTTGGGCTTCAGGCCAGTTATTTTACATTAAGAAGGTTTGTGGTCTGAACTCTTGTGGGAGAAGAGGCTGGACTCTGCCCTTCTGAGCTGGGAATTTCTGGTTAAAGGTTTATAGTGCCTGAATATTTGAATTGTATCTTACTGAAATTGGTACACCTTGTTTGCTGTAGCATAGACTAGATCCAGGCCTGCTGAATCTAGCTTTGTTTATATGCTTGTTGTTTGTTTGCTTGTTATTTCCCTGGAACGCTAATTCCACCTAATACGCTTCTGTGGATCACTAGTGATATTTGCATTGCTTACTGTACTTATTTCCTTGTTTCACTTGAAAGAAAGTTACTGTTTGTCGTTTTGCATTTAAGTTACCTGTAACACATTGCACTTAAGTTACCTGGCACTTGCTCACTAAAGCAATTATATAAGTCAGCACTAAAAATTAAAAGCACTACACCCACACTCCCCACTGGCCCTGGTTTTCAATTATTAAGGAATTCCCAATATTATTCTAGCATGTCCAAAGGTCAGTTGTCAATCTCCTCTCCGGTCCAGCTGGTGAATCTGGGAATCTTGAGGCAATGTTACAACTGCCTCATGTACACAGACAACCCTCTCCTCCTCCCAACAAATTCCAACACATGTGAGAGATGCAACCATATAGCCAAACTGGAGGCTAAGCTCTCTCAACTCAGTATGGGCATAACCAGTCAGGAGGAGAAGGAAACCACACTCACTATAATTCCAGTCTCACATAGACCTACCACGACAGCCCAAACACATAATCACACAAAAACATACTCGGAGGCTCTAAATAAATATCTGCTGAAGCAGCAGAGACCTCCAAAGCAGACACCCAAGCAGCCGCTACCCCAAAACAAAACACGTGCAACACATATCTCACAAAGCCAATGTGCCAAACAGTCACAGCCCTTAAGACTAAACAACACACCTGATACACTTGTAATAGGTGACTCTATCATCAGGCACACTGACATCCCGCTCACCAGACTGAACAAGGAGAGGGTCACGGTGAGCAGCCTGTCAGGTGCTAGGATCCGCCACATAACACAAGCACTCAGGTCACTCCAAGGCAAGTACAAATATGACTCAGTCATTGTCCATGCTGGTGTGAATGACCTGAGACGTACCTCCCTGGACTACATGAAAAGAGACATAAAGGAGCTCTCTGAGCATGTAGCCCAGGCCGGTATGACCCTGACCTTGAGAAGCATCTTACCCTCACCAAGAATGATGCCACAATATGAAGACAAGATGATCAATTTCAACAATTGGCTTAAGCACTGGTGTCATTCAAAGGGGATCCAATGCCTGTCAGCTTGGGATGATATGCTCAACAAGCCACGATGCTTCGCTAGGGACGGCTTGCACCTGTCACCCCAGGGCTTTCAGATATTGGCAAAGGCTCTTGCTACCCCCATAGTGCCTTTTTTAGGCAAGGCTCAAAAGACAAACCCACCTCCATAGGTATCACAAGGGATAAGAAACTAAGAGTAACGCTACTCAACGCCAGAAGTCTAAACTTCAAGATGCACGCACTCGAAACTCTCCTTAGCATGGAGAACATCGATATCTGTGCAGTAACAGAAACCTGGTTCAGGGCTCTCGAGAGCACCCCAGCACTTCCAGGTTATACCTCATACCATGCTTTTCGGACCCAAAACTTGGACCGAACCACAAAATGAGGGGGAGTATCGATATTCATCAAAGATACCCACACCTCCAGGTTGGTGGCAAAGTACGAAGCATCAGAGACTATCCATGTGCAACTAACAGTGGGTAAAACTGCCTTCCAGTTTATAGCCTGCTACAGACCACCCTCCCAAACCCAGGAACCCCACTCGGCCTTCCTGAGAACACTGGAAAATATGAAGGTCTCTCCAAACACCATTATATTGGGCGACTTCAACTACCCAAACATAGACTGGGAGCATTACTCTAGCTCCAACACCCAAGCCCAAAGGTTCCTAGAATTTATAAACTCAAATGCTATGGAACAACTTGTTACCACTCCCACAAGAGGGGAAACATACTGGACCTGATCATCACCAACATGGGGACTCTATGCTCCAGACCAGAAGTGTATCCCTCACTGGTAAGATCAGACCATAAACTAATCTCACTGGATATTCACATCCCGACCCCACCCCCTGCCCAGAAAACCACAGTGAAAAACTTCTCTAAAGCAAATTTCACACTCCTCAAAACCGAGGTGGAATCCTTCAAAGCCCCCGGGCCTGTGGAAAATACGGCCCAGACCGCAGAATCCTTTATAAACGCATTCTATGAACACCTTCAGGAATGCATGGATCATGCGATCCCAAATAAAACCAAGACCCAATCCTCCAAAGGCAGACGTCCTGTTTGGTGGACCCCAACCATAAACAAACTATACAATAGAAGGAGGAAGCTACTAAATGATAGAGCAAAATCCCAAAAAGGGAAGGCATCACAGATCAGTATTAGCAAAAAACTACGGGCACACATAAAATTGTCTAAGGCCAGCTTCGAGAGAAAAATTGCACAGGACACTAAGGATAATCACAAGGCTTTCTTTAGTTATGTTAGGAACCTGGGTGGTAATTCCCAGATATGCTCAGAATTAGTCCAAAATGACAAAAAATACACCGAACCCACAGACATTGCCAACATCCTAGCTGACAGGTTCAGCGCAAACTCCCCACCAGAAGGGCGAATTTCTATCTCAGCAGAGTGCTGCAAACCTGACATCTCAGATACTCAGGTAAGAGACGCCCTCTCCAAAGCAAAAAACACAGCATCAATGGGACCAGGTGGTGTCCCGGGCTGCGTCCTACATGAACTCCAAGAAGAGCTAAACCCAAACATAAAACTACTGTTCAATCTCAGCCTTACTACAGGATATGTGCCCAAAGAGTGGCGTACAGCAACAGTGGTCCCTCTCCATAAAGGTGGTGCCTCAACGGATCCTGGAAACTATCGCCCCATAAGCCTGACTAGCTTGGTCTGCAAAACTATGGAAAGGATCATCATGGACCTCATAAATAAAGATATTGGGGACCTACAAACACTGGATCCTACCCAGTTCGGCTTTGTTAAGGGTAGATTCTGCCTCTTAAATGTGGTTGATTTCTTTGAAACAGTCACCAAGGCCATTGACGAGGGGAAGGTGGTCCACACAGCCTACCTGGACCTCACAAAAGCCTTCGATACAATACCCCACTCGGGCATTATAGATAAGCTCACCAGCTTAAATATAAACCCCTATGTCACTAGATGAATTGTAAACTGGCTCAAGGACAGAACCCACATGGTTAGAATTGCTGGAGCCATGTCAGACTCCAAACCAGTTACAAGTGGTGTCCCACAAGGCTCAGTCCTGGGACCTCTCTTGTTCGGTATATATTTCTCGGAGGTACAGGCCAACACGGAAGGACTGTGGCTGACCAAGTTCGCAGATGACTGCAAACTGGGCGCCATAATCAACTCTCCTGCCGACACAAGCATCCTCCAAAAGGGCCTCATAGAAACAGACAACTGGTGCCAGAGCCATGGCCTCAAGCTAAATGCCAAAAAGTGTATAGTCATCACCTTTGGCAAAAACAAAGTGCCCACAAATTACCACATAGGTGGTAATCCATTAAGTACAGAAGAAGTAATTAGGGACCTGGGGACCCAAGTTGATAGCAATCTCTCATTTGACAACCACGTGGCCAAAGTGGTTAGAAAAACATTTTATATAGCCCACCTAATCATGAAGGGATTCACATCTAGATCAGGGAGGTCATCGTGCCTCTTTACTCATCCCTCATCAGGCCCATAATTGAGTACAATGCCCCTTTTGGGATGTACCTTACCAGACACCTGCAGCAATTGGAAAGACCCCAAAAGTAGCTCACCAAGAGGATCAAAGGGCTCAAACAGATGCCATATGCTGCCCGGTTAAAGAAACTCCAGCTCTACTCAGTGGCATACCGCCTGTTCAGAGGCGATCTGTGCCTGACGTATAAAGCCATGTCCAACCCAGAATTAATGGACATGCTGCACCTCAGAAAATCCAAATCCCATCGAGCTACGCGCTCGAGAGACTTGAACCTCAGCACTGAAATAAATAGGACATGCTGGAGGGACAGATTCATAACCCAGAGGCTCCCTTCACTCTGGAATAAAATCCCAGTCCAGGTTAGGCAGAGTCCCTCATTGACTCTCTTCAAGAGGAATCTTGATGAGTGGATGGGAGATCGTAGGTTTACCCCGGGTATCACTTCTGTGTCACTGTTAGACAGAGGCACAGTATACTAACCTCGAAAAAGGGCATAGCAAAATAAATTTAAAATGGGTGGTGAAAGCCAAACACATTCTGGCTAGGCTTATAAATGCCCTAGGGCAGATAGCCTAGTATGAACCTATGAACCTATGAACCTATGTCAAGAATCTCAATGGCAACACTCAGATCTGCTCTGAGTTACAGCACAATGGCACTAAATATACAGAGACCACTGATATTGCCAACATCCTGGCAGATAGGTTCAGTGCTATCTTTACCCCCTTCTCACCCCCTAAAGGGCCCATCTCTATACTGGAAGAATGCAAAGTTCCTGTAATCATGGCTACACAGGTAATAACCACACTCTCCAAAGCCAAGAACACAGCATCCATGGGACCTGACAACATCCCAGGCTGCATTCTACTAGAACTACAGAATGAACTGGCACCTCACCTAAGTACTATGTTCAATCATAGCCTCACCTCAGGCTTTGTGCCCACTGAATGATGCACAGTGACTATCACACTTCAGAAAGGGGAGCCACCACAGACCCCGGGAACTACTGCCCCATTAGCCTAATGAGCCTGGTGTGCAAGGCTATGGAACGTTATCATCATGGAACTTATAAACAATGACATTGGTAATCCCCAGATTCTGGACCCCACCCAGTTTGGGGTTGTAAAAGGCAGATCATGTCTCCTAAACCTGATAGACATCTTTGAAATGGTCACCAAAACCATAGACGAGGGTAAAGTGGTTCACACAGCCTATCTAGATTCCGCCAAGGCTTTCCACACCATCCCCCACTCTGGAATTATAAATAAACTCACTAAACTAGGTATAAATCCCTATGTCACAAGATGGGTTGCCAACTGGCTCACTGACAGAACCCACACTGTGGAAAGTAGCAGACTCCAAATCCGACTTCAGACCAGTGACAAGTAGAGTACCACAGGTTTCAGTCCTGGGTCCTCTCCTGTTTGGTATCTACTTCTCTGAGGTACAGGCTAACACAGAAGGTCTTTGGCTAATGATGTTCACAGATGACTGCAAACTAGGAGCCATAATCAAAACTCCTAACGATGTGGACATCCTACAAATGGACCTCACTAAGACAGATGCCTAGTGTCAAAGCCATGGCCTCAAGCTCAATGCCAAAAAGTGCATTGTCATCCCTTTTGGTAAAAACTCTGTACCCATGAATTACCACATAGGTGGTAGTCTACGTAACACCAAAGTGTGATAAGAGACCTTGGGACACAGGTGGACAGTAGTCTCTCTTTTGATAATCACATCACCACAGTAGTCAGGAAATCCTTCTATGTGGCACACCTCATCACAAAAGGTTTCTCATCCAGGAAAAAAGAGGTCATTGTTCCCCTCTACTCATCACTCATTAGACCCATTATATATTACAGTGCCCCATTTGGTATGTACCTCACAAGACATCTACAACAACTGGAAAGGCCGCAGAAATACCTCACAAAGAGGATTACCGGATGCAAACAGATGCCCTATGCAGACCGTCTCAAAAAACTCCAGCTTTACTCCATTGCATATCACCAACTCAGAGGTGATCTCTGCCTGACTTACAAAGCTATGTCAAACCCAGAGCCTTTGAACATGCTCCACTTAAAGAAATCCCAATCCCTCCAAGCTACATGCTCTACAGACCTAAACCTTGTCACCACAATAAACAGATTATGCTGGAGGGATAGATTCATGTCCGAGAGACTTCCCATACTCTGGAACAAGCTACCTATCTATATCAAACAAAGCTCCTCATTAGCACTCTTCAAGAAAAATCTTGATGATTGGATGCGAGATAGGAAATTCACCCCAGGGATCACTTCTGTGGCTCTGCTCGACAGGGGCACAGGAAAATAATGTTCTTGGGTGGCTAAAGCCAGGGTACCTTTTTGGCTAGGCTTATATAGGCCCTAGGGCCAATAGCCTAGTACCTACCTATGAACCTGTGTAAGTAAAAACTTAAATCTTCTGGATTTTGTTGCATACATTCAGCCTCACAGGTGTTTTTCAATTGTCACTTTCTAATTTGATTTTCCAGTCTCTCTTCACAATCCTTTCTAACTTCCTTTGACTGATTCTTATAGTTGTTGTGAAGACCGGTAGAGAAGGGTGAAGGCTGCCAGCATAGCCAGATAGAATTTTATACATAATTCTATCATTTGTAAATGAATGTGAATCACAGGCGTGTTGTCTTAAATGAAAAAATGCTGTTACAAAAATGTGGCAACAGTGCTCTTTACTGACCCAGAAAAAGCATGTTGTGACCCTTTGATCTAAAGTCGGTTCCAGTCTGGCTAGATGAAGGCTTCCTGCCTATTGTTTTAAGGCTAAAGTTAATGACCAGAATTTACATGTGGAATGTCCTTTATTGCTCTAAGTGTAAAAAAATTTAAATGCAGTTTCTGTCAGCCTGGGAATACCAGGAAAGTGTGAAATGATGTAATGTTTTATCAGAACTGCAGTTTCTGTTTAAACAGTGAGAACCAGAGATTATTAAGCATTTTTGTCTGGACATCCAACTCAGCACTCTGTTGTCTTAAGTAAGTTATCTTAGACTTGTGTTTTCTTGTAGACAGCTAGAAGCTAGAAATATTAGACTGTGTTTTTCTGTGATGTCAGAACTGTACTACTGATTTATTTTAAGTATTTCAGGGTAATCTCTGAACGTTTGACTAGCACTGTATAGTAGAAAGTATTATCTTGTGGTTTTAATTATTCATTATTTAATATTTTAAAACCCTTTTAACTGTGGCTGGTTTGTGTAGAGATAAGTTACGCTCTAAGAGTACATTTTGTGTATATATATATATATATATATATATATATATATATATATATATATATATATATATATATGGGTCTACCTGAGAACGTCGACAGATGAGAAGACCGACAATGAAATCACCGACGCCAGAAGATCGACAAGTCAGAAGACCGACAGATGAAAACACTGACGCAGAGAACACCGAGATGGGGAAAGGATGTGTAAGTATGTGGTAGTGACGGACGTTAGGGTGCGAGTAAGGTAAGTGTGCTATGTTGACGGTCTGTAGGGATAGGGGTGGGTTAAGTGAGTTAGGGTTAGGGCGCGGGTTAGGTAAGGGTGCAGTAGTGATATTTTTTGGGTTAGGGGCGGGTTAAGTGAGTTAGGGTTAGGGCGCGGGTTAGGTGAGTTTGCGATAGTGACAGACCTTAGGGTTAGGGTTTCGGTTAGGGTTGTAGATAGTTGTGTATGTAAGGTTTAGTGTTTGTTTGTTAGGATTTTGGTGTGCTTGTGTTGTGTGTGTGGTTTTTGGACAGGGGATTTGTTTTGTTTGTTGGTTGTTGTTATGATGTGTTGAGTGTATGAGGTGTCGTGTTTGTGAACTGTCGATTATGTGGTGTTGGTGATGTCGTTGTCGGTGCTATGCACTGTCGATGTTGTCAGGTAGATCCATATATATATATATATATATATATATATATATATATATATATATATATATATAAGGATCCTGTACCAAGTCACTCTAATAAGCCTTGAGACTGTTTAGTCACATCTACCAATTGGATAATAATATTGCACAGTAATAATTGGACACCCTTTTAAGGGCCTTTGAGTAGCTGATTATTAGTGGGTGGTGGCAGCTGGTACTACCATATAGTCTGGGTAAAAAGGGCACAGCTGGGGAACCTGTGCAAGCCTTCCCCAGAAGTGTATGTGTAGTTGTGTAAACTCTTATCTCAAAGTGTGTGTGTGTGTGTGTGTGTGTGTGTGTGTGTGTGTGTGTGTGTGTGTGTGAGCTACTTGGCAGGGACATGAAGCACTGGTTGGACAGAGAGGGTGCTGGAGATTTTAGCTTGCCCACTAGGCTGAGATCTGGACCCTATGAATGTGCCAGTGGGGAGTATTATTGGTGGCCTATAGAGGAGGGAGCCACCAGCCCTGGACTGACTGTGATCTCTGTGTGTTCTTAAGGGAAACTGCACTTTACTGCATGTATTTGTTATCCTTTCCTCATATATGAGACGCCATCTCTGGTGTTAGTGGTGAGGATTGAGGCTCCTTGATTGCTGGGCCAGGGCATGGGCGTCACAGTTGTCATGTAATATTTTATGTACCCTATTAATTATCCCTTTTATTGAAAGCAGCTTCTGCTCTAGGCTTTCTAAAACTCTGCCAGAGTAGGTATTTCACTTAATGCTCCCCATCTCCTATTTCTGTTTGCCTATGCTTTGATATCAATCCCTGGCAGGGAAGGCTGCCTCTAACCTGTAGTCCGAACTTCTGCTTGGCCTCATCCCACTGTGTTAGCTTTCCCTCTCTAGATATTTGTTCCCAGTGCATTGGTTCCTTTGCCAGTTTTCTCCACTAAATTCCAGCCCCCTCTTGCCTATATTTAAGGGTCTATAGCGTCTTCTGTGTGGAGACATGCATGAATGGGCGTACCTTCGTTGAAGGTTGTACATCAGGGCCGGCAACTCGGCATGTAAAAATCTACTGCCAATCATTAGAGGACCGGAGTTCCGCTGTGGCGACCCCTAACCAGGAAAATCTGAAAGACACAACATTAAAAGTCTGAAATCTGAAAACTTTGAATCTCATATGGTCAACTCCTTATGAGCAAAGTTTTCAAACATTGAAGTAAAAATGTAAACCCAGTAAAAACAAACAAAAAAAACTAGCTGAATGCTCTATGCAGGGAGACAACCCCCCCCCTACACTCCCCCGCTACTTAAATATACCAACTCCGAGATCACACTACAATGAAGTGAAGGGAAGAATTTCCTACGGCGATCTCTGTTGAAACGTTCAATGTTTGAAAACATAGCTCATATGATGTCGATCATATGAGATTCGATGTTTTCAGACTTCGAACTTTTAATATAGACCCATTTTCTATACCCTACTTGCACTCACCCTTATTGGCAAAATCTCCTTTCTTCATTCCCATATTGGTTAGTGCTACTTTAGGAATATATTCTATATGGTTGTATTATTCTTCTTTAGGATCTGCATCTAAAATCCCACTTTTGTTTTTCATACTTCCTCCTTGTTTTATTATCAAGCCTTCTGCTTTGATTTTTAACCTTCTGCTGGTGTTATGTATATGAGCCTTAACTGCATAGCTCTAAATATTTATAGAAATCAGATAATTCTAAACCATCTTTATTTATGAGGAGGATTAACTTATCCTACTTAACTCTTCCCTCTTCTCATAAATAAATTCCTTCATTATTGATTATCTTTTACATTTCACTGCTTGCATCTTATTGTCCAGATCCATAATGAAGAGCTTCCAGTTTCTCATCTTTTTTATTATCTTTTTTTCAGTCTGTTCCCACATATCCTTAGTTGCCATGACAGAATCCATTTTAATCCATACACCTAAATATTTTATCTTACTGTGTCCCCATAAATATGGGTATTGCTGAACAAATTAATGTGTGGGTGCATAGTTTAATGTTATTGCCTTTGTTTTATCTTAATTAATTTTATATCCTGAAAAAACTTGAAACTTTCTCAAAATGTTCCACAGCACCAGAATGTCCTTTTCTGGATTTATCAAGTATGATATAATATCATCTTCAAACAAAACTCAGTTTTCTTGATTACTGTACTAGTTATATTCTTGGATTGGTGAGTCACTTTTTTTCTGCCAATGGCTCTTAGTATAAAGCAAATACCAAACAGGAATGAGGATGCCCTTGGTGGCCCCTCTGTTCAAATGCAGCTTGTCAGAAAGGAAACCTCTCCTCTTAATTCTTGCCTTCAATTTCATATATATACTAATTAACCCTATTATTCTGTCGGAATGCAAATGCTTCTATTACCCTACTCATAAAATCCCAGTCGATTTCTATCAAATGCATTCTCTGTATTGGGACCCACCAGCAGTAGAGGTATTTTCTCACATTCTGCTTCTCACTGCATCCTCACTGTTTTGTTGATGTTCATAGAAATTTAACTCTCGTCCACAAGACTTCATTGATCCATATCTATTAATTTTGGCAATACCTTCAGTAGTCTATTATCTAGTATAGACATGAGTTATAACTCCACAGCAAGAGGATTTCTCAGAATGCTTGGTTACATGGCTTCATCTATTCATGATTCCTTTGCCCAGAATGCACATGAGAAACATTCAGTGGTTTGTCAAGTCAATCTAGATTCATCATTAACACTCTTTTTCCCTTTCATATTCTGGTCCTAAAATTCATTAAAAACAAACTCATCTGCTCGGTTGATCAAGTCCTACAGAATCCAGGGCTCTCCCTTTCTCCCCCATAACTACTCAGTCAGTTACAAAAAAACACCTCAGACTTTGCATGGTGGGTGGTATCTTAAGTACCAAAGTCCAGGGTACTTCTAAGATGACTGTACATTGATAATCAGGTTAATTACACCTAAACAGAAACTGTAAAAAAACAAACAAACAAAAAAAAAACAGTAACAGCTATTAATTTGGGTGAAATTCAGTTCTTACTAGTAATTTCATCACCTGGATGCCAATAAAGAATACATTTGGAGAAAATAAATAAAGCACGAAGACCAGCTGACAGGAACAGACTACACTTTAATATGAGCGCTTTCATCGGCATAAAACCATCTGACTTTTTCAGATTGAACATGAAACATCACTTCCTTTTATACAAAAAAAAATCACTTCCTTTTATACAAAATATCAGTCACATGATCCCTAAATAATACATTTCTTAAAAAGTTTGCATTCAAGTGAAATAAAATAAAATCCACTACATCACCACAGTGCCTTCTTCAATACAATCAAGAATGTTTGTGCAACATAAAATAAATAAAATGCAATATGCAATTTGACCATAGCCTGTTCATTTACACAAACCCTATGAAATACCACTTATTTGAGAATGTCTTCAAATATGAAAATCTGCCTTTAATTTTAGTAAACTAGAAATGGAGGCCGTATCATTAAGTACAGGTGGATGTGTGGCATCACATCTCAGTTGCCACACTAGTTCCTTGTATTCAAGGAACAATGGGGTAGGTACCCCCTGCCCTGGTTTACTACTTGTTCCAATGCACTGTATTTGAAGTAGTGGTTAGGAAATTCATGGATATGTTTTGTTAAGGCATTATTTATGTTGCCTTTCCGTATGTCATATAGATGTTGATAAATACGTTTATTAAAGGAGTTAATGGTCTTCCCTATATAAAAATTGTTGCATTGTTGACAAATAGCAACATAAACCAAGCTCTTGCTTAGACAATTAAAACACTGTTGTAAAGTCACTTTACCATACCCTTTGATGTAGACAGTATTATTTTCCAAAATATAGGAACACTGGGCACAATGTCCGCATTTTTTCACGTGTCCTTTTGTTTTAACAACACCCCTTCTTTTTCAACAGGTTTTTTATGCACAGGTCTTTTTTATATATTATCAAAGGTTTCTCCCCTACTTTTTTAATATTTTCTTCCTCACTACTGAAAATTATCCAGTTGATCATAATCACCTCTCTAATGCTTTTAAAGCAAGGGCTGTATGATAATATCATAGCATTAGTAAAGGGTTTAACCACAACACAACCAATACATTTGGAGAAATTATGAGAACATTAACTAGAAAAGGAGAAGAAAAACTCTGGCTGGGAAGAATTTATCTTTATTTTATTTAACATTTGTTTAACAGGATAGTACAATGGGGATGACTGAAAACCCATTTTCAGTGGAGGCCCAGGGAGAAAAACTCCACACAGATAAATGCACTTTCAGTATTAAGACATAAATACAAATAATAATATGTTTGAAAAAACTTCATATAACATCAAAATATGCAAAGAAAATACAAGGACATTAGAGAGATGTAATGTTTCTTAAAACTGGAAACGGATATTAACAACAGTGATTAATAAGGTGGAATAAGTATAACAGATAGACAGTATTTATATAACTATTCATTGCATGAGAAAAATAAAGTTTAAAGTAATTAAGAATTGAAACACGACTTGATGCAACTTATTCACAATAGTCTGAGAAGAAAGGAAAAGGGTAAAGTTAAAATTAAGAACAAAATCGATGAAGTGTGTAATGATACTATATTAATACAATTTGTTAGAAGTATGTTTTAGATCAATTAAGGCAATATTAAGGGAAAGTGAAATATGGGTAGCTTTGAGCATAATAGGAGTAATTAAAGCAACTTTAGTTGATTATAGTAAGGTTAGAAGAGAGAAAAATTATTCAGGTAAGGAATAATATTGAGCTAGGTAATAGAGCTCTTTGGGTGGAGTAGCTTTGTAGCATATTTTGTAGGGCAGGGCAGTTATCACACTGATGAGGCAGAATGGTGGCAGTAGTTAACTGCATATATTTCAGATTATTTGGTAGTTCAAGCCATTTCATTTCTTTTATTCAACTGCCTAGTTTGTCTCTTGATTTTGGCCCTGCTGGCAGCTATTTCCAATTTTCGTGTGGGAGAGAATTATACTTCTTTTGTCTCACTGTAGTTGTTTAAGGCTTTTATGGGGTAATTTCCTACTTCTCCTGTGGATATTGCTATCCTACTTCAGGCCCTAACTTAGCCGTCTTTTAAACCTGCAGCTTCATCTCAAATATCCTTCTTGAAAAATGCTTTTTATGGTGGCAGTTACTTCAGCAAGGAGGATTTCAGAAGTTCAGACTCTGTTATGTCATAAGCCTCTATATTTGGTGTTAAGCAAAGATGTGGTCTCACTTCAAATCAACCCTAATTTTCTTACTAAGGTGGCTCTAAATGACGTCATTAATTTACCAGTTTCCTTTCTTAACTTTCCGAATAAAGGACAATATACCTTATATTTGCTGGATGTTCATTACTAGTTGTGGATTTATTTAAATTGCACCAAGAATTTCAGGAAAATTGATCAACCTTTTCTTTCTTTTTTCAAGGCTAAATTGGGAACTAGTGTTTCCAAGGACAAACTATCCATGTGGCTGTCTGATTGAATTTCTTTTGTGCACAAAGCCAAGGAATTGTGTTTACCTCACAAATCTAAAGCTCATTCTTCGACAGAAATTACAACCTCACAGCATTCCTTGCTGGAGTGCCTGTTGATGACATCTGTGCTGCAGTTACTTGGCTACTGTTCATACCTTTGATGTTCATCATTCCCACTGCCTCAGTGACATTTTAGGTCTTCTGCCAAGGTAACAAAGTACTGGTTAGCTTTCAAATGCTCAGAGTTCCCTCCCTCTCTCTTTCTGTGACAGCTGATTGGCTCATATCCTGAGAGGGAAGCCTTCAACTGCCATATGAAGTGAGTGATCAGTCTTTTTCTGCCATCCAAAGAAAAAAGCCTTATGACTCTTCACAGGCTTCAGTGCAGATTTTTCCAGCTTACATTTCAGATGCACTCCAGTTTAGGGAACCCCTTCCATACAGTTTATTATTAGATTTAGTGTTCTCTTTCTATTTTGATGTTTATTAAAAGTTTTATTTTAATATTTTATTTTTGTCAATGTGTACAGTAATTCTTGAGGAAATTTCTGCTTTAACTGTGTTTGTTTTATTTGGCTTCTGTTTTTGACAAATACTTGTTTTTTATTGTTTCTGTGGAAACTTTCAGTATTTCTTGAAGAAGTGTAGTGTGTATGTGTGCTGTTAGACACTAGGGGCTGTCTTGTGCAACCAAAACTGAATTATCCATGTCTGTCTTTACTGTTTTTACTCTGCTTTAATTTCATCTTTTGATAGAAAAATATCGTAGAACTTGGATTTTTTTCAGCATTTATGCATTATTTACTATATGTATGACTCTGCTCTGTGAGTTTTTAACACTGGATCACTACTTACCTTGAAAGAAGTTACTTTAATGTACTGTGAAGATTTTACTCTCTGTCTTATACTAAAATATATATTTAAATTGCTTATTAAATGTTATTTATTTCTGTATGTTCAATGTGCAGCTTTTCTCCCCAGGCCGCTGCTGAAAAAGGACATGTGTTTAGTCGGACTTTCCCAGTAAACAAATGTAAAATAAAATAAAAATAAAATAAATGTTTTATGACAATTTAACATGGCTAAAGTGCGTAGAGCTAATGTTTAACACTGTTTTAGCACATTGGTTGCTTTGGTGTTTGGACTTTCTTTAACTTCTGTCAGTTGTAAAAGAATTCTGAACACATTTCAAACTTTTTTTGTGATAATAGGACAGTTTTACTGTCCTATTATCACAAATGTAATTGTGTGGAGATATACTTATTACTAGAAACTTTAAGTGTTTATTGTGATTATTATTGTGGCTGGTGTTCTCTCCCTTGACTTGATGGATCCAACTCTGTTACTTCCTCTATTAAATCTGGCTATACCGAAAAAGAAAAAAAATAAGAATGTACTTCAGCCTATGATTAGGGACTCTGTCAGGGCCACTGCTTGGCCTGTAGACCACTTACTTTTTGTTCTGTTTTCCTCTAGTGCAGCTTTGATGGCCACTATGTAACAGGCTTTAGACATATCCTCCAGGGCTGTTCCAGTACCTGGTGCAGGTATGGAAGCACCAAATCCTTTAGGTGCAGGAGTAGTATGAGGTAAGAGACCCCTTACCAGACATAATACTCTGTCCCCACATATTTTATCTAGTAGTGAAGTTCACAAGAAAAGACACTCATCATACAGCTGATATCAGATTATAGCTGTCTGTAAGGCTGATGCGGCTTCTTTGGTTAAGACTGTTCTGCAGACAATTAATTCCAGTGGTTATGTTGCCATACATGGCTCTTGTGCTAGTTTGGCTAAAGACTTTTCTGTTGTTTCAGAGAATGGCATGTAATCTGATGAGACTAATGATGATTTCTTAGTTGATGTTGAGTCTAGTCACTCCGATTCTTTGGAAGATAAATCTGAGCTTATGTCCAAACAAGTGTTCACTTTTATTTCAAACGATTGTTAGATTTAGTAATGTTTTTGCATGGGAGTAATTGTTAACTACTCCAGAGCTAGATAGGGTATATGACCTTATAGAGAACAAGATGCAGAATTCTGGGTCTAATCACTTACCGGCCTTGGAAGATGTTTATAAAACTGCATGCAGGTCAAAAGTACTATTCTAGCAGTCCCTAAAAAGGCTCAGAGAAAATATAGGGTCTCCTTAGATAGGACAGATCTCTTTACTCATTTGACTCTTGACCTAGCTGTGGTCTCTCCAGCTGCCTGCTCAGATAAAAAGTTCTTGGCTTCATCTAATCTAATGCCCTCTGATAAAGAGGGAAAATGGTTAGATCTTCCATGCAAAAGGATGTCTTTTTCTAATAATCTAGCCTTTAGAGAGTTAAATTATCAACGTTATATTTGGAAATTTATTTTACAGCATGCATAGAGTTTGAATGATTTTGCTACATCCTTACCTGCAGAGCAAAAGTCTTATATGAATGAAATTGTTTCTAGTTTGACTGTGGTTTTGAAACATGCTTTGAGAGGTGTGCTTGAATGTACATATACAGTCTGGAGAAATATTGCTTCTTCTGTTTTATTAAGTTGGTATGCTTGGTTACATAATCAAAACTTCTC
The DNA here is from genome assembly GCF_019279795.1 of Protopterus annectens. Taxonomy (NCBI): domain Eukaryota; kingdom Metazoa; phylum Chordata; order Ceratodontiformes; family Protopteridae; genus Protopterus; species Protopterus annectens. The sequence continues at coordinate 1,261,438,753 of NC_056731.1, forward strand.
TGATGATTTAGAATCCACAATTTTTAATGCACCTTTAAGTTTTCAATTGGTGTTTGCGTCCTTTGTTACACAGGTTCTCAAACAATGTGATAACCGACACAAATTCATGCATGGGGTATCTACGATCTTTCATATTTCCAAGTTCTCCCCAAACAAGGAGTCTTTCTTCAATGTACAGAACAAACAAAAATCCCAGCCAAACAAAAGACAAGGATCCAAAAGGAAATTGGCAGCAGGATAATTCTTAAAAAAACAAAGAAGAGGGAGATCCTTTCCAAAAAGGAATAAACCTCTGTGTAACAGAGCACCCTACCACCCCTCCTTCCCTTTCTCCTCTTCCTCCTTCCACCAGACTCTGTATGTGTGTGTTTGTCTCTCTCTCTCTCTCAACCCTGCAGCCAGGCTGCCAGTAATCTCAGACAATTTGGTTCTGTGAATAATTTGGAAAGGATACACTTGGCAGTGGATAGAAAATCCTCCCCCTTTCAGGGGGAATTCCCCCACAGCCATAAGACCACACAGAGGTATTACCCCCAGTACTACATCACATGGTAGAAGCAGGTGTCATAGAAGCAGTGCCTGAGATATTCAAAGGCAAAGGATTTTGCTCTAGAATCTTTTATGTACCAACAAAAGGAGCACTCCAGGAAACCATCATACATTTGTCCTTTCAGAACACCTTTGTAAAAGTTCCAAAATTCAAAATGCTCACCTTAGAGTCAGTCCTAGTGTTGCATCCAGACAACTGCTTTATGATGACTCTAGAGCTCAAGGATGCTTATCATCATGTTCCTATAACTCCAAGTTTCAGGAATGTTTTGAGATTTGCCACATCTGGCTTGCATTACCAGTTTTCTGTATTACCTGTTAGGCTATCTACAGCTCCTCAAGTGTTTGCAGAATGTCTGACCCCAGTGGTTGCTTGTTGTAGAACCCTAGGTATCCACATTTTCTTTAGTTAAATCACTTGTTGAGTTGTGTATATTCTGTATCCATGTGCTTGGAGTCTTTAGACAAGGTCACATCCCTCCTTTGCCACCTGGGCTTCAAACCGATTCAAAAATCTTTCCTCATACCCTCTTAATAAACTGCTTTCCTGGGATGTTGGCTATACACATTAAAAAGGGTGGCCTTACTACCAGAATACAAAGTTTTGACATATCAGTACATTTTTCTGGATTTTTCTCTTCTAGATGTGACCTCAGCAAGAAGCCTTATGGTGTCAAACGTCTAGGCCACATGCCATCAATGATTCTCTTGATATCACTAGCTAGAATACACATGAGAACATTTCAGAGGCATTTTTGTTGGACCCTTGGATTTCCAGATAGTGGTACTGGGATTTGTGAAACAAGAACTGCAATGTTGGAAGGCTCACCTATCTCTGAATCCAGGACTAACTTTCTCCCTTCAGATCATAGTCTAATTTGTCCAGATGGACTATTCAGATTTTGAGTGGAGAACAGAGTGCCTGTGAGTTCAAGTACAAGGCTTGGGGGTTCCTCAAGACATGCCAAAGCACATAAACATAAAAGAGATGTTGGCATTGATTCATGCCTTAAAAGCTCTTCACCACTTATGGACTCTGGGTCCTCTTCTAGTGGTCATAGAAAACTCTACCATGATGTGGTACATGAACAGGCAAGGGGGTACAAGGTCATTCCCTATTTGCTGATTGGCAGTGATGGCCTGGGAGCTGGTTCTACAGCATTTTCTCACTCTTCAAGTCTCATATATTTTGTCAGGGTAAAATAGAATGGCAGACAGACTAAGCAGACCCTGGACAGACTCTCATGATTGGAAGCGCAATGTATAGGTCTTAAGGACTTGATCCAGATGTGGGGAACATTTCAAGTAGATCTGTTTCCCTCCTTTCAAAACAGACAATTGAAAAAATTTCTGTTCAAGACAACCTTGCAACCATGGAAGACAGAAACTCTATCATTCCCATGCTTGACAATGTTCCTGCATGCATTTTTCCCCTTTCTAATTATTCCCGGGGTATTTCTAAATATTCAGAAAGAATTATCAAAGATCACTGTGCTTAACCCCCTTTTAGCCAGAGCAAAGTTGTTTCTGCCTTTTAATGAAATTAACCAAGGGCAATTACCACAAGCTTCCTCACAGACTGGACCTGCTCATGCAGCATCAAGGACAAATGTTACACCCCAACTGCACCAACCTGACAAAACTCTAGCTTACAAGACCTGATCACCCTCTACTCCAATAACCGAGAACTTAGATCCAGTAACAAGGCACTAATTGCAATCTCCAAAAGCTATTACAGCTCTGGTGACTCCCTGTATTCTAGCAACATTTCCAAGACTTGGAACTCCCTACCACTGCAAATCAGGGTACAACCTAACAAAACCATCTTCAAAATCAGCTTATTTCCCACCTAAACAACTCCTGGGCATGCAACTGCCTAGCACCTGGCTGACATATTCTAACTCCTTTACCCTACCCACTATCCAACCTCCTCTTTAAAACTCCCACAGATGCACTATATATTATCACACATTACTTGTAACTGCCTAGCACCTGCCTAACATATTCTAACTCCTTTCCCCTACCCACTATCCAACCTCTTCTTTAAAACTCCCACAGATGCACTATATATTATCACACATTACTTTCTAACTCACCACCGCCTACTCCCCACTGCCCCATCTATACCCACTAACTCTCCCCTAGATTAAGTTGAAAAGCTTTCCCTTAAAATGTCAATGAACCTTGTATGAACTTGTTTGTATTCTCCTCCTTTAACAAACTGGCTAGTATTTTTAGTTTTTCCTTTCTTCTCTTATCTTCATTACATCTTCAAGATTATCTGGCTAGTATTTTTTAGTTTTTCCTTTCTTGCCTTATCTTCACTACATCTTCATGATTATCTCTACTAAACATACTGTATGAACAACAATCATATATTGCTACCTGCCATACATTTAATTGTATGTCTAACCCACTATGCTTACATAAATATCTTCTGCAATCATATGTTATCTGACATATTTTATAACTGTATGTCTGAACCACAATGCTCGTGTAAATATCTTATGTATAGTACGTTAGCAATTGTTCTGGAGCTTTTCTCCCTGGGCCTCAGCTGAAAACAGACAGGTCTGTCCAGTTGGACCTCCCCAGTAAACAAACATAAAATACAAAAAAAAAATAAAATAACTTAGAGTAATTGCAGCTGACAGCGAGGCTGATTCTATTTTGATACCTTTTAGGCACTTTTTTCCATGAGTATGTGCAGCAGATATTTAAGGAGGCAAGAAAACATGCAACTGGTGCCAGGCCAATAACAGTTGCCCCGAAAGGGTTTTAACCTCTCTGGTTTTGAAGTATTTGCATGAGCTACATAGAGATGGTTTGTCATATACTTCTATGAAAGTGTCTGTTGCGGCTATCTCAGCTTGTCTGCCCGTGGATCCATCTCTTTCACCTCTTTTGTGGTCAGACAGTTTATGAAAGGAGTGCTGCAAGCATACCTCTCAACCTCTTAGAGCAAGAAATCTGGACAAAGCCATAAATAATGAGTGGACAAATGTCCAAAAATAGGGACACTTTTTAAATATTACCCTTACAAACTTAGAAAAGTGATAGAATAACAGGATTTTGCATTATCATGAATTTTCTGAAGGATATGAAGACTGAAACTCAAATATCTGCCATTATTTTTTTACTTCAGTCCTCAATTATTTGCTGTTGATTTCTAGAAAACCATAATTTTATGAGAAACAGACTAAAAATATGAGGCAAAAATCTAGACAATTGAGAGGTATGGTTGCAAATGAGACCTCTTCAAAACCAAATTCATCCTTCATGGGATCTCAGTTTTGTTACTGAAAATTTTACTTTACCTCTTTTTGAACCTGCCTCTCTGGGTGAATTACAGTTCATTTCTTTGAAAATTGTTTTACTTATTGCTCTATACTGCAGGCTGTCATGGTAGGCTAACCCTAATTTTTCACAAGAACATGGTTATGTTATATACTAATCCACCCTTCATGCCTAAAGTTGTTTCTGAATTTACCTTGAATCAAACCATCAATCTCCCAGTGTTCTATCCTGATCTAAAAAAATGATGAAGATAAGATTCCACATACCTTAGATGTACATAGGCGGCTCAGGTACTTCCTTCATAGAACAAAGCCCTTTAGGAATACTGAGCAGCTGTTTGTCTCCTGTATGGGGACTAAGAAAGGTCAACCTGTCTCTAAGCAAGCTATTGCATGATGGTTGTCCTCTGCTTTGTTTCTGTTACTCCCACCATGGTAAATCTTTTCCAAGTAATTTTGGGGCTCACTTGACTAGGGTCTTATCCTGTTTTATGGCATATTGGAAAGGGGTGGATTCTAAAAGCATTCTAGAGGTAGCAGCCTGGTCCTCTGTTCAAACCATCACAAAGCACACAAACTGGATTGATTTTCAATGTCCAGGGCAGGTTTTGCTAGCATTTTTCTCCAGCTGCTCCTGGGTCCTTATGTTACCACATTCCAGGTTGTGTAAGCTTTGGAAATCTACCTAAAATGTAACCTAGGCAGTGGGAATGATGGCCATAGTACACTTTTGTAAGTCCTATGTACTTGTAACTGTAGATGCTCCAAATTTCTCACTGCTTCAGTGGCAGCACTCGCCCACCATCGCCCAGATTATGTATAGTTGTGGTGGGTTTCAACCTCTTTGATTCGGTCATTGTTGTATTTCATTTTTATATGGTATTGCAATTGGCTGCGAATTTACCCTAGCTAGATGATTATAGGCTCATAAGCTCATAGGTAGGTACTAGGCTATCGGCCCTGGGGGCTATATAAGCCTAGCCAAAAATGTTCCCTGGCTTTTGCCACCCAAGAAAGTTATTTTCCTGTGCCCCTGTCTAGCAGAGCCCCAGAAGTGATCCCTGGGGTAAATTTCCTATTTCCCACCCAATTGTCGAGATTTTTCTTAAAGAGGGCTAATGAAGAGCTTTGCTTGACATGAATGGGAAGTCTGTTTCAGAGCATGGGAAGTCTCAGGGACAGGAATCTATCCCTCCAGCATGTTCTGTTTATTGTGGTGGCAAGGTTTAGGTCCCTGGGATGTGTCGCTCAGAGGGATCGGGGTTTCTTTAAGTGTAGCATGTCCAACAGATCTGGGTTTGACATGGCTTTGTATTTTAGGCAGAGGTCGCCTCTGAGTGGGCGATAAGCGATGGAGTAGAGCTGGAGTTTTTTGAGACGGTCTGTGTATGGCATCTGTTTGAGGCTGGTAATCCTCTTAGTGAGGTATTTCTGTGGCCTTTCTAGTTGTTGTAGATGTCTTGCAAGGTACATGCCAAATGGGGCATTGTACTCTATAATGGGTCAATGATGGATGAGTAGAGAGGAACAATGATGAGGTGTGCCATGTAGAAGGATTTCCTGACTACTGTGGCAGTGTGATTATCAAAGGAGAGACTGCCGTCCACCTGTGTCCCAAGGTCTCTTATCACACTTTTGGTGTTTAGTAGGCAGCTGTCTATGTGGCATTTCATGGGTACAGTGTTTTTCCCAAAAGGGGGTGACAGTGCACTTCTTGGCATTGAGCTTGAGGCCATGACTTTGACACCAATCATCAGTCTCAGTGAGGCCCCTTTGTAGAATGTCCACATCATTAGGCAATTCTATTATGGCACCTAGTTTGCAGTCGTTTGAGAACTTTTGTTAGCCAAAGACCTGCTGTATTAGCCTGGACTTCTGAGAAGTAAATGCCAAACAGGGGAGGACCCAGGACTGAGCCCTGTGGTACTCCACTTGTCACTGGTCTGAAGTTGGATTTCGAGTCTGCTACTTTCACTGTGCAGTTTCTGTCAGTGAGCCAGTTGGCCACCCATCTTGTGACATAGGGATTTATGCCTAGTCTAGTGAGTTTATCTATAATTCCAGAGTGGGGGATGGTGTTGAAAGCCTTGGCGAGGTCAAAATAGGATGTGTGCACCACCTTACCTTCGTCCACAGCTCTGCTGACTGATTCAAAGTAGTCAGGTTTAGGAGACATGACCTACCTTTTACAACCCCAAACTGAGTGGGGTCCAGAGTTTGGAGGGGATCTATGTCCTTGTTTATAAGCTCCAAGATGATACATTCCATGGCCTTGCAGACCAGGCTCATCAGGCTAATGGGCTGGTAGTTCCCGGGATCCGAGATGGCACCCCCTTTGTGGAGTGGAATAACCATCACTGTGTGCCATTCAGTAGGCACAAAGCCTGAAGTGAGGCTATGATTGAACATGGTACTTAGGTGGGGGTGCCAATTCATTCTGTAGTTTGTGCAGAACGCAGCCTCTGATGTTGTCAGGTCCCATGGATGCTGTGTTCTTGGCTTTGGAGAGTGTGGTCTTTACTTGTGCAGCCGTGATTACAGGGGCTTTGCATTCTTCCAATATAGTGATGGGCCCTTTGGTGAGTGAGGGAGGGTGAAGTTTGCACTGAACCTGTCTGCCAGGATGTTGCCAATATCAGTTAGTTCTGTATATCTAGTGGCATTGTGTTGTAACTCAGAACAGTCTAGCTTCAGTTACTTTCCTTCCCTTCTTGTTGGAAGTGAAAAAGCCTGAACACTCACTTTCTGTGACAGCTGAAAGCTTTTGTTTCAGGATATGCTCGCAAATTAGCTGTTGGAAGAAGAGACAGGGAGCAGTGTCTGAGCTTTTGAAAACTGGCCATTACTGGGTTATCTTGGCAGATAACCCAAAATGTACCCTTACAAGCTGGACTTGCAGCCTAAGTCCTGGGCTTCATTTGTCTCCACCATTCTCCAAATTATCCTTCTGTGAGACCTCCTGATGTTTTTATTGGCTAGAGATTCTGTCCTAGTAGTTTAGGCAGACTGAAAAGAAAACATAGGATACAAAAGTTATGTACTTACTATAATTCTAGATCTATGTTGTCTTCTTCCATCATTTTCAACCTTCCCGTTCTCCATACCTCAGCCAAATTGTCACATGTGTGGCTCTTGATTGACTGTATTGGATTTGTCCTAAACCTTGTCTTATTTACAGTCTGGCAATGTGTCATTGTTTATCTCAGCTACCTTTTTCCTTTTATATAGTATTGGTAAAGTGTTTGGTATAGGTAGGCAAACTTGATCTGAAGAACTTTTGAAGATGGAGGGGAATTGTGGGTAGATGGGAGGAGCCTGAGCATCTGATCTAAGAGTCTAAAAATAACCTGTTTTAGATCTGGTTGGATCCGATATAACCAATAGTTGTGACAGACAGAAGAATACAACTCAGATCTAGCTTTATGGCACATACATAACCTTCATTTAAATGGCAGCCAAGCTACTCCACCTTCTTACCAGTCCTTGTTGAGATTCCCCTAGGATCCTTATTTGGGCCACTGCAGTTCAACTTGCACATACTGATTGTATTCAGTGCACTTATGATTCTACTCGTATGTGCTCAATCCAAAATCCTACTCAACCCCATTAATTCTCTCAGGATTGTTTCACCTCCATCAAAACCTGGTTATCCAAATCTACCCTTCCTTCTACATACCTATTTCAAGTCTCCTATACACCTCTCCAGTTTTCACCATTATGGAGTTCACTCAAAAGAACAAACTGGAGCAGTATTCCAACAAAATATTTAAATTTCCACCCAATAAACCATACTCCTCCCACTGCTGCTAAACATCTAAACTGGTTCGAAGTACCTTACTTTCTCACATTCTCTAAGCTACAAGTAGTACATAATCTAGTGCATCATCTAGAAAGATGCCCTACTATAGCTGTGGTGTTACAGCTCTGCCCCACAATTCTCATTCCACTCAAGCAAAAAACATCTCCTTATGGTTTAGAAGTCCTAAAATACAGCTAGTGACACTGTCTGTTCCAGCCATGTGTCCATGTCATGCAACTCCATTCCACTGCCAGTCAGATTCATTGACGACCCACATACATTCAATTTTAAATTAAAACACCTGCTCCATGACTCTTGTTTATGTCACTGCTACACTTTTAGGTAAAACAATAAACCCTACATATGCACATTTGCCACACCTCTATATCTACTACTGCTAAGTGTGTATCAAGTGCACTGTTGTTCTACCTATCTTAAAGGGAAGACATAATTGTTTCCAGAGCTCATTGTAAATGGAGCCACCTATACTGAGCCAGAAGATATACCTAACCTACTGGCTAACAAATTCAGCTCCAACTTTATCGCTCTCTCCCCATCAACCTTCCTTCAGGAAATACCATCAAATATAACTCACCCTACTATCACTAGAGAACAGCTCCTTAATGCTCTCGCTAAAGCAAAGAACACTGCATCAGTGGGCACAGGGAATATCCCAGGATGCCTTTTTTAATTTCTCCAAGTCTTTTTGGTTTCTAATATCATGACAGGAATGGACCCCATTTCTAAGTCAAAGTGCGATTAAAGTTCATGAAATTAGTATTGTTTCAATCTTTGATGTCAGCCAGAAGCGCTCTTCACAGCACTCGCAATGTGCCCAGTAATGACTCCTTCTGCAATTCGTACTGGGTTACATGTATTGGTAACATATCTACATACAATTGTAGATTCTTTTTTGTTAGTCCCATTGCTTCTACTACTATTGGAATTGTCTTGGTATCTTTCTTCTACATTGCTCTCATTTCTGCCTGCAAATCTTGATATTTTATTACTTTGTGTCTCTCTGTATGCAAGACACTGTAGTCACTGGGTGTGGTGATTTAAATGATCAATGCTACTTTTGTCTTCTTTTCATGGACCACTATATCCGGTTTTCTAGCATCTATCTTTTGAACTGTTGGTAGTGGGTGATCCTATATGATGCAGACTTCATCAATTTTTATGATGCTTTGTGGCTGATGTTTCCAGTGTTTTTTCAATACCATAATGTTTGCACAATCCCCACTGCAATAGTCTTGCCACATAATTATGCCTTTCAGTATACAGTCCTTCTGCCATTACTATGTCACAACCAGCAACAAGGTGTGAAATTGTTTCCAATTCTGTTTTACAAAACCTACATTTGTCTGTTTCTCCCACATGTTCAATGAACTTTGTACATAGCCCACTATCTTGTGCTGCCAATATTAACCTTTCATCTCTTGGTTTGAATTTGCCTCTTGTTAACCATTCCCGTGCTTGATCCTGTTCTACATGAGGTTCTTCCAGAAGTTTTCTATAGCTGCAACTATATTTTATATTTTCCACATTTCTTGCCTTCTCATCTGGCCCTTCAGCTTATATTCTTTCTTTTGTTTTTTGGCACATTCAGTTGCTGTCTGATTTTTATTTACTTCTGTTTTGATTTCCATTCCTGCTTGATGCTGATATTAAGCAGAGAAGTCGTCCTAGATTTATTCTCCTCATGTGTGAAAACTTTCACTATGTTTGGGTCTTTTGAGGTCAGCAGATATGTATGCAGTCCCATGATTGCAGATCTATACATGTAATCAATTTCAAGGAGGCCATCCCTCCTTTGGAACGAGGAATATATAATCTTGATATACACTTATTTTAATAAATTATTTGGTGAGCATGAAGCATCCTTCTTGCTTTCCTGTCTAATCTATCCAACATGTTTTGGGGCCAGTCAATCACTCCAAAACTGTAAGTTAGGACAGGAAGAGCAAATTGATTTATAGCTTGAATTTTGTTCCTAGATATCAATGCTTTTTTCAGGATTAATTTAAGTCTTCGAAAGTATTCCTTACTAAATTTTATTTGCATTTGTTCATGTTTTATTGTTGATCCTTCATAGATTCCAAATATTTATATACTCTGTCTTGCTCAAGTTCTTTTATATCTTATTCTTGTCCCAAACTGGAGTTTTCTTGGTACTGCAGTTTTCCTGCTTTAAACGTTGCTTTTGCACATTTATCAAGACCAAATGACATTGTTACATCATCTGAAAAAGTTTTGACAACTTGCAGTTGTACTTTCAGTTTCTCGTCTGATGAGCTATACAGTTTTAAATAATTGACAAAGAGAAGATGAGAAGTCTTTATACTATAGCCTAAGCTGTTAAGTAAACAGCTTAATGGGTTAAGGGCAAGACAGAATGGCAGCGATGACAGAGTCATCCTGGAATATCCCCCTTTGAATTTTTATCCCTGGGCTTAATTGCAAAGTGGTCTGCCACTGTTTCATGGTCACTGTAATGTAGTTGATCAGTGAATATCTTATTCATTTTTAAGCACTCTTTTTTCCATGAATGTGGGATACTATCAAATGCTTTTTTGTAGTCAATCCATGCCATACTTAGATTCTTCCCTTTTTACAGTCTGCCCTATAACTTTATTTAACAACAAATGATCCTTTGTTCCATATTACTTTCTTTTATTGTCCTTTTGTTCTATTGCCATAATTGAGTTTTCTTCTAAATGACTGTAAACTCTCTCGGCGTCAATCCCAGTGTGTAGTTTATATGTCATCTGAAGGTAAGATTTTGGTCTATAATTTTTAGGGTAGCTTGCAGGTTCACTCTTGTTTTTCCTGTTGTTAGCCAGGTCGGTGTCTGTTCAGGGTGTGCGTATAAATAGTTATTACTCATGGCTAAATCTTTGTGCAAATATGTTAATATTTTAACCATAAGTTAGGTACTATGTCTGTGCCTGGGGTTTTCCAGTTAGAGGCTTTGCTTAACTTTGTTTCAATCTCTCTGGCTGTTACTTGATCCCATTTCATATCCTGTACCTTTAAACTTCTTATTCTTTCTTTAACTTCTTCTATCCATTTAGCATCTTTGTTATGTTCCACAGGATCTTCATAAATACTTCTCCAAAATATATTTATTTCTTCTTTTTTTGGTGGTCTTTCAATTCCTTTTACTTTATTTCCCAATTCTGTATAAAACTTTTTTGGGTCATCAATAAATTGCTTATTTTGTACTTTTCCTTTATATTTATCTGCATATCTTCTAAGTTTTTCCACCTGTGCTGAAATTTTTAGCTTGTTATTTGCAATAGTGCACTGATCTGTTCTAATACTCTGCATTGCTTTTATCATGTCTATCTTTCTAAGTATTTTTGTTGATCTATTCCCTCTTCTATACTCTTCTAACAGTGACACTTCTTGTATTATTGCTTTATAGTTTTCTATATTCGATACTTCCATGATGGTATTAGATTTCTCCCTTTCTCTCACTACCCTGTGTTCTTATAGTAGAACTTTATCAGTTATTAATTTAGCTGCACAGTAATATATCCTGTTTACTTCTATTATATTGCATGGCTCTCTATGGACAGTCTTAATTACTGTGTTCATTTGCTTTATCAAACTTCTGACTTTTTGGGTTTTGTTAACCTTCTACAGTCTATTTCTTTCATTGATCTTAATATGGCTATCTATCTCTATTAAATCAAACAACTCTTCTCTTAGCTCATTTTCTTTTAAACTGAGGGTCTTCGACATAGTATGAAACATGATCTATAAGGCCCTCTGGAATTGCTATTTAACTGTAGCCTCCAAACAAACTTCATGCCCCTTAAATGGAGAGCAGCAACAGTCATCCTTCTGCACAAAGGTGGGCCATTTACAGACCTTGGAAACTACAGACCCATAAGTCTCACTAGTCTCATATGCAAAATTATGGAAAGAATTATCATGGAAATGATCAGTAATAACATAGGAAAATTTGGTTTCATCAAAGACAGGTCATGCCTGCTTAACCTAATTGACTTCTTTCAGAAAGTAACCAAAGCAATGAATGAGGGCAAACTGGTTCACACCGTGTACCTTGAACTGGCCAAGGCATTTGACACAATCCCCCATTTGGGCATTGCTGACAACTTAAGAGGTTTGCTACAAACCCTTATGTCACTCAGTAGATAGCCAGCTGGCTCATGGACAGGACCCAGGAAGTTAGATTTGGGGAGTCCACCTCTACAAAGAGGCTAGTCGCAAGGTGGAATCCATCAGGGATTGGTCCTGGGATGCTCCTTTTCGGCATTCATTTTTCTGAAGTCAAGGCCAGCATCAGCCTCTGGCTGACTAAATTTGCAGATGATTGCAAATTAGGTGCAGTCATAGACTCTTCCACTGACACTAATTTTCTCTAGGAAGGGCTGACACAAACAAATAACCTGTGTCAAAGCCATGAGCTGAAATTAAATGCCAAGAAATGCATAATAGTATCCTTCAGGAAGCCACCCACCCCTGGTAACTATCATATTGACAACATACCCCTAAGGGTTGACCTAGTAGTCAGGGACTTGGGAACACACATAGACAGTAATCTAGCCTATGACCATCACTTATCTACAGTAGTGAATAAATCATTCAATGATGTGCAACTTATAAACAAAGGTATGGCATCTAGGGCCAAGAAAGTCATTCCTCCACTATATTTGGCATTTATCAGACCTGTCATTAAGTACAATCTCCCCACTGGTATATACCTAACCAGGCTTATCCAACAATTGGAATGTCCACAGAGGTTCCTCACTAAAAGAATAGAGGGCATTAGTAACATGTCCTATGCAGATTGGCTCAAGGCCCTATCCCTATATTTTGTCTTCTACAAGCTCTTAAGAGGAAATCTATGCCTGGCATACAAGGCATTGTCAGACCCTACTCTGATGGACCTACTGCATACCTCCAAAACAAACAGCACCAGAATTGCCTGTTCTAAAGACTTAAACATTGCCTGTGGTAGAAATACGACCTGCTGGAGAGACAGGTAAGTAGTCCAAAGACTGCCCTTTCTGTGGAACAGGCTCCCCATTCATGTGAAGCAGAGTTCCTCCCTAATCCACTTCAAGTGTAACTTTTAAGCACTGTAAAAGGCAGACTTGTGCCGTGGTCCTTGTGTTAAATACTGAGTTCTATAGTTGGTGCACTTAGGTAGAGGTTCTAATCTCACTGCAGTGCATGTTTGTGTGTGTATTTGTGTGTGTGTGTGTGTGTGTGTGTGTGTGTGTGTGTGTGTGTGTGTGTGTGTGTGTGTGTGTGTGTGTGTGTGTAGTCAGAAGAGTGTAACTGTGTTTAATGCAGTGAACAATAAGTCCCATTGAGTACAAATATTTTGACAGTTGTACATGACTAGCCATCCATTTCATTCAGGCCTCTCAACATCTTTTGTCAAACATCTAATAATGATGTCATCCTCTATAAATTGTCCATCAACATCATAGAAGTCAGACTTGTGCCATGTTGCTTGCATTAAATACTGAGTTCTGTAGCCGGTATACTTTGGTGGGGTTTCTAATCTCACTGCGGTCAACTATTGTGTGTATGTGTGTTTGTTCAGTTGTTGACATTCAAAAGATCATTTTACACCTGCATGTGGGACACTGCAATTACCATCCTCTTCTCACCAGACACTGCTGATATCAGTTATAAAGTGTTGCCCAGCACTATAAAAGCTAGACTTGTGCTGTGGGACTGGTGTTAAGTAATATGCTTTGTAAATAATTAGGTAGGGGTTTTATTCTCACTGTAGTCAACAATCACTATGGTGACAATTTTATAATATCTCAGTCCACAGCTATGTCAAACCCTACTCTAAATATCTCATTGTAACATACAATGATGAGGTCATCCTGTATAACATGCACTCTGACAGCATTCAAGATATACCTGTGCTGTGGTGGTAACATTAACTACTGTGTTTGTAAGCTACTTTACCTACACATATTGGGGTTCTAATCTGACAGCAGACAACTTGTGTGTCTATACATACAACTATCACTTTTTTGATACAATTTTACACAGGGATGTCACACCACATCCATGTCCTACACTCCTCCCAACATGTTCTCCTTAGCATACAATGATGCTATCATACTCCATACAGTGCAATGTGACAGTGTTACACTCAGACATATGTGGTGTTGCTACTGTGATATTCCATAGCATTCATCTCCTATACCTACACAGGTGTCATTTTCAAATCAGGCCCAGACTATTGCTGTGTGTGCGTGTTTGGTGGTACATTATGATCACCATGTGCTCTTTGGAATCAATCTTAATTTCACTACCACTTGGGGAACCTTTCACATAGTGCCATGCATGCATCATCCTCCTTTTTCCTCTGGGTATATGACATCCTTCCTTCAGAAGAGTGGAGGATGTCCTCATGTCAAATATGCATACACACATCATGAATCAGAGTCCTTCCATGAGTCTCTGCAAGCCATCTCCAGACCACTGCATATGTGATTGGTAATTTTGCCATGGTGTGGTGCACATGTCCCATATGGACAGTGGCAGGAAGTAATGAAATCCACCAAATATATACATATGCACAATAGTCTTACTATCTTCCATAATATAGGTATAGGGAATTTTTTTACATTGCATAATAATGGCTAGGATTTCTTGTGATGTTGACCATTAGCCTAATAATGTCCTATGACCTTATGGACCATTGCCATGTCAATGTTGCTGTCACTGACATATGCCATATTGAGGTATGGATGTATAGTATGGCTACAAGAGGGTCTTATAATCTGTGATGTGAGCCTATGTATTGGTAGCCATTGCTGCCATTGCAGTGCATGCTCAACAGCTGTAGCAATATGACTCCTAAGACCTGTTGACATGGTATTATATACTTTTATGTACATTGGTGGCATATAAGGACATGTGCTGTTGTAGTGAAGCAGATCAGACTTCTACACAATTCACATCCCACCATCACAGTGACACTTGCAGTATGGCATAGGTGTGCACATGTCTATATACCATCATTAAATGTTCTGTGACAGACTTCAGTATAAAGTCTTATTGATTACAGTTACATACGTATATGCAGTTGTGTTGCTATACCTCAAGGATTAATGAGGTGGTCAGCAGCACCATTGTGTGACCATCAGCATTTGTGTCAGGGAATGTTCTACATAAACTACAAATAACTGATTTGTAATGTGTCCTTATATAGCATCAGGCCACTCAAACACAGCTTTCTGATGAAACACATTAGGCATATGTTGTGTAGTTGATGTAATTATGTGACATTGGTGTAGTTGTATGACTGTGTGCATAGTAATAGTGTGTGGAATGTGATGAATGACCAAGGTTATATTTGGAGGTCTTTTCACAAGTCATTTATTCCAATACATGTGAAATATTAAGGAGAATATACACCTAAGTACAGATCTGTATATGGATGCCACCAGACATACATAACCAGAGAAAATAGACAATCCGCTGACAGTTTGTCTCACATGTTACCTCCTGTCACCACTGGCCATTAGCCAAAGTATACATGCAAACATTACTCAGTGTTTATTCTAAGGAGAGCAGCTCAGCGGTGTGCTCTGTACAGTTAATAACACAGAATCAATGCTCACTGACAACATCACACGTTGCCTATAGTGTGACCCAAAACATGACCTACCAGACACAGTTGGATCCATACTTGAACACAGCCTCCAGACAGCCTATGTTCCCATAGAAGGGTGTACATCAAAATGCATCCTTCTGACTGGGGGGTAACAATCACCTGATGCATGGAGTTATAGACGCATCCTGACTGTCCTCATCTGTGAGGTAGACCAATGAGTCATCATGGGCCTTCTCTAAAAGGACACAGGTAATATTCCGACTGAGCACCAAACTCATGTTTGTTTTTTTAAGTCTCCATCATGTCTGTTACATCTGTTTTCTGTCTTCAAGATGGTTACCAAAGGCATGCATGATGATAGCAACACTATCATCCTGCATAACTTGACCTGGCCAAGGCATTTGACACAAATCCACAGTCAGGTATTACAGAGAAATTGTCTCAAGTAGACATAAACACTTAAGTCACCAATGGATAGATGACTGGATCACATGTGTGACACATAAGTATGTAGCAATGTATGAAGTCTCTTCTATCTAGAGTCCGGTGACTAAGTCTGTACCTCAGTGCTCTGTGCTAGGCCCTTTTCTGTTCATTATTTAAGTCTCAGATGTTCAAAACTGACTTACACATCCTAACTCCAACCAGCTTTGTGGAGGACTGCAAAATGTGGACAATCACTGAATCCAAGTGTGGTATTAGTATAATGCAGACAGTATCAACACACACAAAGTTTTGCTGACATCCACATGATAGGGCATTATAGTTCCATACTTCTCAGCCCTCATCACACCAATAACTGAGTACAATGTACCCTTTTTCATGTACCTCCCAACACATCTAACAGGGATGAGGTACTGAAGTGCACCACATTTGCCACAGTGAGCTCCCAAGTATCTTATTGGCCATATCTAAGTATTCTTTTTGTTGCATAAACATTACTGTTTGATGGTGCAGAACCCCTATCAAGGTGTTATACAAGATGCATGTGTGATATGTGCTCCTGTGATGCATGCTATAAATACATAAGTGATTGACAATATTGATGCCATGGGTTACATTGGTGACAGTGTGGATTGTGCCATATATATGGCATGCCCACCCGTCAACTAGCCAGGATTGCTTGTAATTCCATACACAGGTGTAACAGTGTCTCTCCTAACACATCTGTCAGATGTTACATTTTGAGGAAGTTGTGCTTGATTTCCTTCAGAGATTGCTGACATATCATAATAGTTGTACAAGTGTGTTCTTGCAGAACCATCTATGATCACTCACAATCACATATGTTATGTCAAAGACATTGGATTACTGGTGGTATTATGCTGATATTGTCTTTGATTGTGCGTGCTTCTGTCTACTTTTGTCCATGAGCCTGTTGCTATGTGTCTTGCTTGGGTGAGACCTATGCTGCCATTGCATTCATATTCAGGCAACTCATTTTGCACAGCTTCACAATATGCACAGCTTCACTTAATTCCTATTGTATATACTATCCCTGATATGTGTCCTACCCATTGTTCATGTCAGGATACTTATATCACAATGAATCCTCTCCAATGATATGTTACCTTGTGTGACAGTCACATAATATACAATAATTGTGCAGTACGTTATGTATCATATCGATATGTAATTAGTGTTCATGCTGCAACTGTCTTCATTGACATGCCCTCGTCTGCTGTACATTACCATATTTCACCTGTCCACTTCCCCTGTGTTCAGTCTTACAATTCATCTGAGTATCCCTTTTCAATACAAGCACTTCCCCTCTCTATTTATTTTTAATGCAGTCTGTGTACCCTTACTGGCTTTTATTCAGTATATCTGAAACAGGTTTCCACGATAATCTGCACTATATACACTTTCATGTAATGTGTTGGAACTGGGTCTCTAATTTGTTTAGTTGAATCTCATTTCACTGAATTTCATTTCACCCTGACCACTTCGCTGAAAACACAAGTAACTGAAAACTCATTTCACTGAATCTCATTTCACTGAACTGCAGTATATATATATATATATATATATATATATCACTGTGTGGAGTACTGTAAGGCAAGTAAAAAGCATATGCCCTTTCTCCACTGTAGTCCAATCCTGGAGTTAGTATATACAGTTGGGGGTGTGGGCGTCGTAGCCCCCCACTTATTTTGAGTACATATTGTCTTACGGAGAGCATTTAGTCATTGATGTTGTAATTATGCATGTCTATTGTTTAAAATGTATTGTTTTGAAGTTTTTGGTAAAATACAATATAAAACAAACAAGGTTGGGGGCTACATATATTGCTGTATTAATAACCCTGGTAGTCATTGTAGCTTTCTGCACAATCCCACAGAACTAGTTTGCCTGGAGGTAAACAGATATACATATCTTCCAGTGTTCATGTTGCTTTTTTTACTCAGGTTCCTGGCTGGCAACACTGTTACTGGCCATGAAACCATGCTTGTTTCCGTTTTACCACAGTACGCTGCATGCATATGTAATCAGTGCTGCTGCTAGCCGCGCAAACATATAAACTCCATGTAAGCTTCAAGCTAAGCCTACACAGAGTTTACTGAATCCCCAGGTTAGCTCAGATAATAGAACTTAACCTGAAATTCTGACAATACATTGAGCATATTCAATCACCTTTGATTTTACATTTTATGTCACTCAGTCTTTTTGAAGTTATGGCAGATCAGTCATCATTAGGATGATATTATGTTTATAAAGAAACAACTGAAATAATTTAGAAAGTTTGAAACACTGGAGATTGTTTATACTAAGACACAAAGCAGATGTTTGCACAAGTGTGGGCATGGAATGGGCAGTCCTTAGTTCAGTTTGGTGAAGTCTTCAGAAAACAGTGGTAGTAAAAGACAAGAAAGTAGCAAACCCAGTAAGTATTCCAGAAATAAAATAAACCAGGTGCTCCAAGGGACCAGAACTCGTATCCACAGAACATTTGTTATTTTACAGCTTAAAAAGTTTAAAAAAATGAAACAAGTTCTGATTATTCAATCAAACAATCAGAACCTGTTCTGATGTCATTCACTTGAAAGACGAAAGCACTAAACATGTTTGATTTTTCTACAACAGCAGTTTGTTTTTAAACTTATTAAGCTGTAAGTGGGCGGCAATTACTCACAACTAGGGTCACACAGTGGGTGGTGCTTGCTTCTGTGCATCCCGGTGTGTCCTAATAGATTCATAGGTTCATAGGAAATTACTAGGCTAACGGCCCTAAAGCCTTTACAAACCTAGCCATATTTACTACGAGTTGCTCCAGTTGTCACTGGTTAGGTGAGTGAAGTGCACTGAGGTAAGGGTCTATCATGGGATCATAGATTCAAAGGAGGTTACTAGGCTATTGGCCCTGAGGTCCTTATAAGCCTAGCCAAGAGTTTCGCCCATGTTTTGACAAATCAGCACCCATTGGCCCTGTCCAGCAAGGACATGTGTGGAATCCAAGGGGTATATTCTCTGTTTCCTATCCAGTTATCCAGGTTGCACGTAAAAATGGGTAAAGAGGTACTCTGATGTGGAAAGGGAGTCTATTCCATAGATGGGGGAGTCTCTGGGACACAAATCTGTCCCACCAACAAGTCTTGTTGATGTCACAGACCAGGTTGAGGCGGTTCATGCAGGTTACTTGAGTGGAACTTGACTTGCAGCTATGCAGCAGTCCCATCAAGGTGGGGTTCATGAACGCCATGTATGCCAGACAGAGGTGTCTGTATGAAACCAAGTAGAAGCATAGGGCTTTTAGCCTATCTGTGTATGGTAGATGTTTGAGGCCCTGGATTCTCCTGGTGAGGAACCTCTGTGGTCTCTCCAGCTGCTGCATGTGCTTTGTGAGGTACATGCCGAAAGGGACATTGTACTCGATAATAGGCCTTATAAAGGAAAAATACAAGGATGTTATGACCTCCTTGTCCATGGATGAGATACCCTTACTTATGAGGTGGGCCATATAGAAGGCTTTCCATACAACGGAAGCAACATGGTGGTCAAAAGTCAAGTTGCTATCAACCTGGGTGCCCAAATCCCTCATGACTGCTTGAGTGCTTAGGATGTTATTAATGTGATAATTTGTGGGGACGTCACTCTACCCAAAGGGGATGATGATGCATTTTTTTGGTATTCAGCTCGAGGCCATGTTTCTGGCACCAGTCATTTGTCTGAGTGAGACCCTCTTGGAGGATGTCCACATCACTATGGGAATCGATGACAGCACCCAGCTTGCAGTCATCTGTAAACCTGGTCAGCCATAGCCCACTGGCTTTGGCCTGCACCTCAGAAAAGTATATCCCAAATAACAGAGGCCCCAAGAACGAACCCTGGGGTACGCCGCTTGTTACAGGTCTACTGCTTGAGGTGGCTTCCCCTATTTTGACTAAATGGGTTCTATCAGTCAGCCAATTTGCTATCCATCTGGTAACATATAGATTGATGCCTAGTTTAGAGAGTTTATCTATTATGTCCGAGTGGGGAATAGTGTCAAAGGCTTTGGCAAGGTCAAGGTAGGTGGTGTGCACATTCTTCCCCTTATCCATGGCTTTGGTGACTGTCTCAAAGAAGTCGACCAAATTTAGCAGACATGACCTCCCGTTGATGAAGCCAAACTGAGTGGGATCAAGTGTTTGGAGGTTGCCAATGTCCTTATTGATGATGTCCATGATAGTCTGCTCCATGGCCTTGCAGATCAGGCTAGTTAGGCTGATGGGTCTATAATTTCCCAGATACGTCAACACTCCACCTTTGTGTAAAGGGATGACAGTGGCTGTCCTCTACTCAGCTGGGATGAAGCCAGTACTCAGGCTTTGGTTGAATAGGGTGCCTAGTGGTGCTGCAAGTTCTTGCCTGAGTTTACATAGGATGCAGCCTGGGATGTTATCAAGTCTCATGGAGGTGGCATTTTTTGCCTTTGAGAGAGCAGTGATGACCTGCTCCATAGATATAAGGTGAAGGGAGCAGGTACTGGGGATGTCCTGATTTACTGATGGGGGACAGAGGGGTAAAGTTATCGCTGAATCTGTCAGCCAGCAAGTTTGCTATATATATGGCATTTGTATATGTGGTGTCCTTGACCACCAGTTCTGAACAGATCTGCGTGCTTTCTTTGAGGTTGTGGAAATATGTGAAGAAGGCCTTATGATTGTCTCTTGTAGATGTGGCCAATTTGGACTCGAAGTTTGCTTTGGAGGATTTCATTAGTGCCCTTATTTACTTGTTCAGGCTAAGGAGACGTTGCTTCCAACTGGGCACCTGCTCCTTCTTGGTCTTGGACAGCAATTATTTTCCTTTTGTTACAGAGTTTATTTATTGCAGATGTCCACCAGACAGGTTTACTCTTCCTTGCAGAGGATGATTTAGTCCTGTCGGGTATGCCTGATTCCATGCATCTATATAAATGCTCGTATAGTGCTTTAGTGTAGTTTTGGATATTGGTGCCATTTCATACAGAGGGGGAGGGGGCTGTGAAGCTGTTTATACCATTCCTCAGGAGGTTGTAATCAGCTTTGGAGAAGTTTTTATGTCTGATCCTAGCTAGAGGGGGGTTTGGGGGAGATGGTGATTTCGAAACTGACCACTTTGTGGTCAGATCTTACCAGGGAGGATGATACTATAGGGATGCTGCAGTGGTTACTCATGTTGGTTAATACCAAGTCCAAGATATTATCACCCCTTGTAGGAGTATCGACTAGCTGTTCCAAGGCATTTGCACTGACAAAATCAAGGAATCTCTGGGCATTTGTGCTCTGGCATGAGTAGTTATTACAGTCTATGTTTGGGAAGTTAAAGTCACTATGGTAATTAATACTAACTTCCTCTGTCCAGGAGGGACATGGGCACCACCCCAGGAGTGAATTTTTGGTCACCCATCCATTGATCTAGGTTGCTTTTGAAGAAGGTCAGAGAGGGACTCTGTTTCACATGAACTGGAAGCTTGTTCCAGAGAAGTGGCAGTCTCTGGGAGATGTATCTGTCTCTTCAGCATGACCTGTTCACGTCAAAGGTTAGGTTAAGATCCCTGAAGTGAGTGACCCTCCTGCAGTTTGATTTATGAATGTGTATCATTTCCATCAGGGCAGGGTCAGAGACTGCCTTTTAAGCCAGGCCAAAGTCACCCCTTAGCAACCTGTAGGAGACAGAATACAGTGACAGTGCCTTCAGTCTTTCCATGTAAGACTTGTTTTATGTACCCTGTAATTTCTTGGTCAGAAACCACTGTGGTCTCTCCAGTTGTTGTAGGTTTCTGGTGAGGTACATGCAAAAGGGAGCATTGCACTAATTTATTGGTCTGATGAGGACTGAGTATAATGGAATTATAACATCCTTAGATCTTTATGTGATGCCTTTACTTATAAGATGTGCCACATAGAAGGATTTCCTTACTACCGTGGATATGTGGTGGTCAAAGTTCAGATCGCAATCAACCTGAGTATCCAGATCACATACCACTGGGTCTACACTTTGGGGGTGCTGTCTAGAATGTAAGTAGCAGGAATGTCAGCTTTCTCAAAGGGAATGATAATGCATTATTTTGCATTTAGTTTTAATCCATGGCTTTGGCACCAATCATTTGTCTGCATTAACTCTGTCTGCAGTATATTAACATCATTGGGGAACTCAATGATTGCTCCCAATTTGCAATTGTCAGAGAACTTGGTCAGCCACAGGCCGTCCAATTTTGCCTGGACTTCTGAGAATTAAATTCTGAACAGTAAGGGGCCCAGCACAGAACACTGTGGTATGCCACTGGTGACTGGTCTTTTGCTAGAGGTAAAGTTACTCACTTTGACAGTATATGTCCTGTTTGTGAGCCAGTTGCCACTGGTGACTGGTCTTTTACTAGAGGTGAAGTCACTCACTTTGACAGTATATGTCCTGCCTGTGAGCCAGTTGCCTACCTATCTGGAAATGTAGGGGTTAATTCTCAGCTGGGAGAATTTCTTTATAATACCTGAGTGGGTGTTTGTGTCAAATGCCTTGGCTAAGTCAAGCTAGGTGGTATGCACTGTTTTTCCTTGTCCAGTTCCTTGGTGAATTTCTTGAAGAAGTCAGCAATGTTTAATGAATCTGAACTGGGTTGGGTCCAGAGTTTGGAGATTACCTATGTCCTTGTTAATAAGGTCTATACTGATTCTTTCCATGGTCTTGCAGATGAGGCTAGTCAAGCTTATGGCACTATAATTCCCAGGGTCAGTTGATGGTTTCCATTTGTGCAGAGGGATTATTGTTGCTGTCTTCCATTCTGCTGGAACATAGCCAGTCCTCATGCTGTGGTTAAACAGGGATCCAAGTAGCTCTGCTAGGGTATGTTTTCAGCTGTTTAAAAGGCAACCTGGGATGTTATCTGGTCCCATTAATGCAGTGTTTTTGGCCTTAGAGATTGCCAGATTGACCTGCTGTCTTGAGATAATAGGCTGAGGAATGGTGGCAGGTATACTTTGCGGGATGACTGTATGGGGGGGGGGGGGGTCTCCAAATCTGTCAGGTAGCAGGTTGGCTATTACCTCAGTTTGAGTATGGGTGGTGCCATCCATAACCTGATTAGTGCATAGCTGGGTATTCCCTTTTAGATTTCAGATGTAATTAAAGAATGCCTTGTGATTATCCTTAGCTAGGGAGGCTATTTTTGCTTCATAATTAGCTTTGGAGGACTTGATAAGATCTCTAATTTATTTGTCTAAGGTAGAGAGGGATTTCTTCCTCTGCTGAGCCAGTTCCATCTTGTTCTTGGCCGTTAGTTTCTTTCTCATGTTTTATAGCCTGTTTATAATAGGGGCCCACCAGTGTGGCTTGTTTTTTGGCACAGCCAATTCTATGCAACTGATTGAGTGTTTATACAGGGCATTGGTATACACCTTTGGATAGGAGTCCATGTTATCTGCATTCAAGGGAACTTTGAAACTTCTTATAACATCAGTTAGTAGGAGGTAATTTGTCTTAGAAATATTTTTAAGCAGTTTTGAACTTGATGGGGTATCTGGTCTTATAATTACATGGAACGAGTCTGATTTATGGTCCAATCTTACCAGAGAGGACATCACATGGAGGGGGGGGGTGCAATGCTCCCCCATGTTAATGAGTACTTTGCCTAGGACATTTGAGCCTCTTATGGGTGTGCTGACTAGGTGTTCCACAGCATTTGCATTGATAAAGTTCAAGAACCTCTGAGCCAGCATGTTTGTGGTTGTGTATGTTTCCAAGTCGATGGTAGGATAATTAAAATCAGCCATGAGTAAGATGTTGGGCTGTGGGGCAAGTGACTCCAGTAAGTCAAGGTATGTGGTATGCTTTCCTGTGTCATGGTAGGGGATCTATAGCTAGCTATAATGTGGTAGGGGGTTTTGCCTATAGTTAAGTGGACATGGAGTAGCTCACGACAGTCACACTGTCTGACCAGTCTCGAGGTGTACTTATCCTTAATGAAGATGGATACACCTTCTCCTTTCATACTTTCATGGTCATTTTGTGGTTTGAATGTATGGAAGGCATTGTAGCCCTGCATGGCCGGGGTGCTTTCCACACCTTTGAACTATGTCTCGGCGACTACAGAGATGTCAGCATCTTCCAAAGTGAGGAGTGCTTCCAGGGAGTACAGTTTCTTGTTTAGACTTATAATCATCAAAATATTATGAAACATTAAAGAAATGACAGCATGCATATTTATTGCATCACAGAGCCTCCACTCTATGTAATGTCTATAAAATAACAAACACAAATTTCAAAGCGGATTCACAGTTTGAATGCACCATTTCTTTTGCACTTATTTTACAGATTACAACCTACTTCCTTACTATCAAATTACAGCATACTGTCCCCAAAATGCTGTTAGGGCACTATTTTCATCAAACATGCACATTTAATCTTGTAAATAACAACTCACTTCTAAAAACAAATAACATATTGAGCATTGTCATTTTAACATTAGTAATACATGTGAAAAGAACTATAATAGAGTAGCATGTAGAACAAGGATTCAAGAATAATGACAGTACTGCCAGCATATGTAATCTTAAAATGGGATCTTATAAGTTCAAAATATCCTGAAATATTGAACTAGCAATAATATGAGTATTATGGCCATTCAGAGCAACTGCCCTATGTGAGGTAATTTGATAATTTGGCTGTTCAAATAACTCCCTTTTTAACATCTTTATTTAATTATCACTTAAGACATTGGCAACATGCATTTATAGAAAAGAAAACAAACCATGTCAACATGTTCACAGTTACAAACATTATACATTACATTCATACTTTTATACAATTATCATCAAGCCAAACATTACATAAATTGCTCAGTTCCTGTCTTCCCTTAAACCCGATTCCTCCTTCAAAACATTATTCTGCATGTATTGTTCCCAAAATTACTAATTTTTCTATGTAGTTTGCTCCTACCCTTTTCTAAAGATCCAACTTCCAGTTACTTTATTTCTGTTACAATATTCACTACTTCAAATACAGTTGGTTTAGACTTTGATTTCCATTTTCTAGAAATTGTTTTTTTTTGGCAGCCACCAGAATTAAACTTAACAAAGCTGTACTATGTCTAGGCAATTCAGATCCTGTATCCCAGTTCAAAAAATCATTTCCTTAGTTATACCCATTTGCTCACCCAATATTTCTGACAGAGTACTCTATAGGAAATTGTTAAAGTCTGCCAGCTCATTACACTCCCACAATATATTTTCCCAGTTAATTCTTTCTTCCCCATCACACCTCCAACATTTGCCGTCTGCCTGAAGAAAAATTCTTTGGAGTCTGCTTGATGTATAAAAATACCTATGCAACATATGCAACACCTCCAAGCAAAACTTCTACATCTTCTAGACTTTGTTGCATATTTGGGAGCCATACATATGTCCTCCCATTGTTTCCTTGTGAATTGCTTATCCACTTTCTCTTCACAATCTTTTCTAACCTCCTCTTATTGATTCCTATAGTTGTCAAGCAATATTTTGTTTACCCCATTAATCAGCCCTTTTTAAGAGCAGCTTCAGTTCAAGATTCAACTAAAAACTCTACCAGAGCAGGTCTTCCACTTAGGATTCACCTACCCCTTTCTCTTTTTCTATACGCTGATATCAGTCCTTGATTGGGAAGGCCTCTGGCCTGCAGTCCAAATGCTTTCTTGGTCACTTCTCATTCTATTACCTTTCCCTCTCTAGTTATTTGCTCTTCATACCTTGGTTCCTTTGCTAGTTTTCTCCAGTAAATCCCAGCCCTCTCTTTTCTATTCTCCATACCCCTAATTGGAGTCATTTCTATTGGCATAATCTTTCTCCTTTCTCAGTTTGGCTTAGTTCTTAGAATACTTTTTGCTACTTTCTGAATATAATATTCTGTGTGGCTGTTGTTATTCTCCTTAAGGATCTGCATCCAAAGTCCTACACTCTCCTTATTTCTTGAATTTGTCCCTACTTCATCATCATTCCTTTCCACATTGAATTATAGCTTTCTGCTTGTGATATGGTAATGAGCCTTAACTATGTAGCTGTAAAATATCCCTTCAAATCAGGTCATCCTAAACTACCTTGTTCTATTGGAAGGCTCAACTTACCCCCATTAAACCTTGCCCTCTTCCCCTCCCAGATAAAATCCTTCAACTCTTTCTTTAATTATTGTCCACAACTTCTCCACTGGTTGATAAAAATATGCCTGACCTGTATATAAAACTAAAGGGACTAAAAACATTTTCACTGCTTGTATCTTTCTATTCATATCCATAAGCAAGAGCTTCCAATTTATGTTTTTATATTATCTTTTGTTTAGTCTCTTCCCACATAACCTTAGCTGCCATTACAGATTCCTTTTTAACCCACAGTCCTAAATACTTCATTTTATTATGTACCCATAAGTATGGGTATTGCTGAACTAATTCATATGTGGGTACATGGTTTGCAGCCATTGCCTTTGTTTTGTCTTTATTAATTTTATATCTTGGAAAAAAAACCCTGAAACTGTCTCAGAATATTTCACAACACTGAGATGTCTGGTCTTAAGGGGGAAGGGGGACTTGGTTAAAGGAACGAGTTTAATGCTTTTATTGCTCTTAACAGAACCACCCTCTGTAACCACTCCCTTGCTCCAAATAACTTGATTATATATATAAATTAATGAATGTCTTTAATGCTTTTCAATATACTCAACTTGGATCGCTTGTTTGTGTGTTTCAATAAAGGATATTCCATTTTTAACTCAACTGTGGACTACCTACTATTTTATTATTTTGTGGTACGTATTTTAAAGTTCAAATTTTATTAGTGAACTAGATGCATAACATATTTCAAGGAGTGAACTTTACACCCTCCACACTGGGAAGTGTCTGCTTGGCTTGTTTCTGGCTTTATCAGGTAGAAAATCATATTGTCCACAAATAAAGCTAACTTTTCATAATTACCATACCAATTATATCCTTAAGTTTCTGAGTCCCTTATTTTCTTTTCCAATGGGTCTAAATATAATGCAAACAAATGGGAAGGAGGAGACCCCTGCCTAGTTCCTCTGTTCAGGCATGACTTGTCAGAGGAACCCTCCCACTTTCATTTTTGCCTCAGATCCCTCATATAACCTTCTATTTAACCTTATTATTATATCAGGGAATTCAAATGCTTCCATTGCCCTACTCATAAAAATCCACCAACAAGAACACTATTTTCTTACATTCTGATTCTCTCTGGATCACTGTTGTTCTATTAATGTTATCAAATTTTTGCCTCCCCTCCACAAAACCACACTGATCCATATCTATCAATTTTGGCAACACCATTACCATTTGTTTAGCCATTATAGACATAAACACTTTATAAACATGGTTTACAATTGAAATGGGCATATATGAAGCTCTGTCTGATAGGTTCTTACTGCCTTTAGGCATTACAGACACCACACCTTTCTTCCAGGGTGTTGGTGCTTCCCCTCATTTCAAAATACTGTTAAACAAAACCTTCTAGATCTTTATCACTTTCTTCCCTCCTAGGTTCCAAACTTCCACGAGAATATCATCTATTTGTAGGTTCATAGGTGTTCATAGGTTCATAGATTAGTACTAGGCTAACTGCCCTTGTGGGCCATTTTAAGCCTAGTTGATTACACTCTGTGAGAATCGAACCCTGCACCTTGTGTTTGTAAGGAAAACACCTTGACCATTATGTCAACTTCCCACTGTGTACTAGGCTGCCAACCACTAGGGCCTTTTTAAGCCTAGCCATACATCCCAAATTTCTGACAAGTTCTGGTACCCTTGATAAATTGTGTCTATATTATAAGACCGAAAATGCATACGTGCGACTACATAAAAGTCAACGCATAATGCACGAAACCTGACAATAGTGAATGGCCACATAATTTAATTTTTCCCTAGGGAAAAAAATTACGTGGCCGTTCACTAAAAAATAAATTTAACACCATAAACAGGTGGGGGCTTCATCCCCCACACCCCCCAATGTGGGGGGCTCTGCCCCCACATCCTCCTATCTAAATATGCCAACTCTGAGATCACACTATAGGGAAGGAAAGGGCAACTCTGTCAAGTTGGCCAGCTATCTCCTTGCCCTATGACATATTCATCAAATCGCTTAAATGTGATTCGATGAATGTGTCGCTGTTTCCATATTCGCCAAGAAGCCTTTTCATGCTTCTAATACAGACCTGATAAATTTAAGAAGAGGTTTGGGAAATTAAACATTTACAAGCAGGGGCCTGGGAGATGAAAAGTGCCAAACTAGGGATGAATTTTCTGTTCCCCATCCAGTTGTCCAAGTTACACTTGAATTGGTTAGGGAGGAGCTCTGCTTCACATGGATGGGGACCCTCTTCCAGAGATCTGTGGGATATATACCTGCCCCTCCAGCAGGTCAAATTTATATCACAAGCAAGGTTTAAGTCTTTAGAATGGGTAGTTCTTGTGCTGATTATTTTGCAGATATGCAGGAAGTCCATCATAGTGGGTTCTGACAATGCCTTGTATGCCAGGCATAGATCTCCCCTCAGCAGCCTATAGGAGACAGAATACAGTGATAGGGCTTTGATGTGGTCTGCATAGGGGATGTTACTTATGTTCTGTATTCTTTTAGTGAGGAATCTCTAAGGATGTTCTAATAATTGGATGTGCCTGGTTAGGTACATATCAAAGGGGGCATTGTATTCAGTGATAGGTCTGATGAATGCTGAATGCAGTGGAACAATGACCTCCTTAGACCTAGATGCCATACCTTTGTTTATAAATTGCACACCATAAAATGATTTCCTCACTACTGTAGACACATGATGGTCAAAGGCTACCTTACCATCTATTTGTGTCTCCAAGTCCCTGACTACTGGGTTGACTCTTAGGGGTGTGTTGTCAAAATGATAGTTACCAAGTGTGAATGACTCCCTGAAGGGTGGTATTATGCATTCTTGGCATTTAATTTTAGTTCATGGCTCTGACACAAGTTATTTTTTTGTGTCAGCCATTCTTGGACAACATTAGTGTTGGTGGGAGATTCTATGACTGCTCCTAATTTTCAGTCATCCACAAATCTGGTCAGCCAGAGGCCATTGACATTGACTTGATTTCAGAGAAATAAATGCCAAAAAGGAGTGCTCCCAGGACCGATCCCTGAGAGACTCTGCTTGTGACTGGCTTCTTTGTAGAGGTAGACTCCCCAATTCTAACTTCCTGGGTCCTGTCTATGAGCCAACTGGCTATCCACTGGGTGGCATAAGAGTTTATACCTAACCTCTTGAGTTTGTCAACAATGCCCAAGTGGGGTATTGTGTCAAATGCCTTGGCCAAGTGAAGATATGCAGTCTGGACCATTTTGCCCTCATCCATTGTTTTGGTGACCTTCTCAAAGAAGTCCACCAGGTTGAGAGATTTTCCTGCAGATTGATCATATGTCAGTGTTTTTATCTCATCCCCTCCTATCTTAACTGTTAATTGTTGAGCTTCATCTACCTCTAACCTTGGTGTGATAAACCCTCTTTACCCCAGAGCAGTAACTAAGGAGTCTCAATCCTCACCATTGTCTGTGGTAAGGGAGTGTCACTAAAAGCAGGAATAGAAATGCCCAATTTCCTGTAAGAGTAGACCAGAAACTGGTTCCAACGCTAAGACTGGACTATATGCTTCACTCCAGGTCCCCAAATGAGTCTCCACTCTAACCACTGCAGAGCACTGTGTCCCATTTCTAAGTATCTGGTGTATTTACTCTTAAATGTTTGATATTTACACTTACACACACTCTTGGTAAAGTCTGACACAGATTTGCCTCCTATGTTTCTTTGCCCAAATTACAAAGTAATGGCTGCCACCAGTCAAATACCACCATACCCTTCAAAGGGAGTGTTCAATTATATTGGGTAAAATAGATATTGAAACAAATGGTAGCATGTATCCCAAGCAGTAAGGCTTTTCAGAGTGGCCCTGGTGTTATCACAATAAGCAATAAACACTCTCAGGTTGTTAAAAATATTAACTAAATAATTAGCCACAATGAGAGGTAGTAAAGCATTTAATATTAAAAAAAACCCCAAAAACATGTAAATACTGAATAACTGATTCCAATAAACAACATAGTTTCACACACAGAAAATATGAAAATAATACTGTAGGATATATCTTACATTGAGTTTAGAAAACATGTAACTAACTAGCTAGTTCCCTGACTATCTGAAGATTAACTGTCCCTATCTAATGTAAATAACTCAGCAAGGCAAGATTATACTCTTACTTCTGCAAAGCAAGATGAGGAATTATGTCCACACTCCAGGCTGTTGTCTGTCCTCAACAACTGGAACAACTACTCTGAAAATAACTGGATTACTACTGATGAACAGCTCTGGAAAACAACTACTGAATGATAACAAACTGAACAGCAGACTCAGAACCTGCTTTTCTAGCAGATTTTTTTAAGTAATAGGAAGCTGCTATGAGAATTTTACTCTGTCATATCAGACTGTGAAAAGTAAACAAACAGCTACAGTGAAGATTCTGTTCTCCCAGCTGTGGCATACAGTGACAGCACATCTAGGTCACCTGACTCTGGCATAACATACACTCAGAATTCTCTATAAATAAATACATTTGATGAGCCAGAAGAACATTGTTTGAAATTCAAACATCTTGCATAAATACGAGTGATAACCAGAAGACATAAGCTTATTTACAAAATAATAGCTAGTCATGCTAGTATATGTAATGCAGGGTAATTTACAATTATTTACAAAACTTCAGCCAGCCATGCTAGCATAGATAACACTATCTAATATCCCCACAATTGGCAAACTTACGTTTTCCATAAATATTTACGTTTGTACTTTTTCTTGATTTTCATATTCCTTTGCTTTATACAATTTTTTTTTTAATTTCTGAAATATCTCCAATACCTCTATAGGATCTCTGGTTATTTTTCTTGTTACTGGCTCCCTAGGTTTGGTAACAACTCTTTCCGCTTTCTGTTGCCTAAGTCATTGTCCTAAAAGTTTTCATACTCAGGAGTTATTATAAAAAAAAACAGTTGCTTAACAGCAGTCTTTCTAAACTCATGTATATTTTCCAGATGTTCCCTTATTTTCTCTTTAGCACTCTGCAGTTGAGCTTCTTGGTCTGTGAGATTTATCTTATTCTGCAATACTTTAACCTTTGTCAGACCATCTAAATAATTCTTGTTACATCTTAATCATATTTATTTTTATTTTATTTCTACCCTATTTTTAAACTCCAATTTCATTTTACCCCACTCACTAGCTATAACTTATGAAGAAACTTTTATGTATGCTAATAATTCTCAATTAACATCCACTACCGATTCCTTAAATTCCTCTCTTTTTAACAGGTAGGTGGGAAGCACTAGTGTCTCATTTTTTCTTCATTACCCTGTATTTTGTCTTATTTGCTATTGGTGCATGATCTGAAATAGTGGATGTCTTTCCAAGCTTTCAATTAAATGCACATATTCCTGTGAAATATAATTTCTTTCTAGTTTAGCCCAGTTATTGCACCTTGGGGAATAATATATAAATTCTCTCCCAAGTTCCTACTACTGAATTCACGTCTTCCATACCAAATGGTTTGATACATTTCTTCAGAAGTTTACCCTCTTTTGTTACATTTTTCCTTTTAGGTCCCCTAGATACATCCTCACTGTTGCAAATCAAGTTCCAGTCCCCAACTATAAGTGAAAGCTGATCAATTCTCCCCAAATTTTGTTAAGCTGTATTATAGCAGTTTTAAGTAGAGTATAAAAGCATGCCAGCATAATCCTCCTTCCTTGCCAGTAGAACTTACTAACACAAATCTACCACTACTATTCCCCCCGCTTATCTTATCTTTGCAGCTCTCCCACCTTTTCCTTTGTCCATAATATTCTGCTGGATATCCAGCCTGAAATCCTTTCTTTATTAAATTCACATTCTCACTTCTTTCCAAATGTGTCTCTTACAGCTTTACTGATTGCACTCTGCATTTTTTAAATATAATTCAGTATCTTACCTTTTTGTTTACACCTGTGAGGCCATTGACATTTCAACATAATATATTTAGTGTAGCCATTATGATAATAAGTTATTATTCCCACCTATTATATATGACAACTTTTTTGAAATGTACATTTCCATCTTTTGTGTTACACGCACACAGTGATGTTTGGCAGGTTGATCTCACACAGTTGTTTCCTGCCATCTCTGTTTGAACCTATGTCACGTTTTACAATACTTTTTGTTTTAATAAAAACCTTTGGGAAAAAAACAAACACCCCCCAGAACACACCATAACCTATTAACTTAAACACACAAAGCTATATACACTTTCAAAATGAAGTTTAACCCACCAGATATGAACAATTGTCCAAAATTGATAGCTGCACACACATGCATAACTTAACCTAACATTAAGGTTATTTCTGCTAAAATGCATGTACATACAGCCTGTGCTCTTACTTATTCTAATTGTAGTCTATTCTTGTCTTACCTTTATTCCTTTCTGAGATGTGAAAAACAGCTTATATGCTTTCAGAAAACATTAACCTTTAGCCTTAAAGAAGGCTTTTACCTTTTATTGCTTTCCCCATAGTCAGCTTGCCTCCATGGAAACACAAGTACCAAATTTACAGCTCTGCAAACCTCTTAACTTACACTGAACATTTATTTGCCAAAGGACACCATTTCATTACATTCAGTTTCCTCTTATATACTTGCTTACACACAAAAATAATTATAATTAGAATCAGCCAAAGACCTTACTCTAAGCATTCACCTGTGCAAAATAAGGCAGAATATATCAGCTCTACATATATTATAATCTGTGCACTTTTGCACCCCATACCCACCTTGACAACTCAAGGTTACAGCATATTAATTTAAACATGCTTTTGTTCAACATTTGTTCTCTTTTTACATTATAATGCCTACATTTCTTAAGATCAAAAAAGGAAAAAGCCACCTGTTTACTTTAGTATCTTTATTGCATACAACAATAACTGAAAATGTTTTATTATATAGCATGCAGTTTCTGTCCTGAAATGTTTTATACCAATACGGTTAGAGCAAAAATTGTTTTACTTACATTTGCTTTTCTTTTCTTCTCTCCCTCCTTCCCTTCATTGTCCTTCCAAACATTAATGACATTAAGTAGGGCATATGTGTTTCAGTCCCCCACACATTAAACAAAGTCAACAAAAGTCCAATCTTTCCACTTTTTCTTGTAAAGCCACATTTCACAAATGTGGTTGATGTTTTATTGTCTCACATGCATTCACTAATTTCAATTTTGTTGGTCTTCTTCCTGCTCATCTCCATCTCCTAACTCCAGATTCCAGTTCAAGTCCAAGGTACTCCCAAGTCTTTTAGTCAGCTTCTATGCTTTTTTCTGTCTGTCAAGCATATTCCTTTGGAACATTGGAAAATGTTTCATTGGCAACATCTCTCTATAAGCTTTATTATCAGAAGAATGAACAGCAGAGTCCCATTATGTTTGATGTCTCACTTTTTGTTGGACAAACTTTTGTATTTCCTTCTTACCTTGCTCTACATCAAAAAATCACTTTGATCTTCCAGGAAAACATATTCTGAAGACAGATGGATACACTAACTAGAATATCACACCTGTCTCTCGATATTGCCTGATTGCTGAGGTAAATCTGCTTCTCTTCTGCTTAGAGTAAAGTGAATAATAATTTTCTACAAACACTGTACTGTCTCTAATTTTTAATGATTTGTCATTTTTCTAGTTTTGTCAGGATCATTTTTTTCTGTTGGTATGATTTTTTCTTTATTAATACATGTCTTGGCTGCTTTCTAATGGCCAGGTTTGGAGCATACACATGATGTGGCATTTCAATTAAAAATCCTGCTCTGGAATACCAGTCCAATTGCTTATTTCTGCTTTCATAAAATTAATACAGTCTGTTCCTTCCAGTTTGTCTGGTATGTTAGAAAATCTCAGGTTTTCCCTGCATGTGCTGTCCTCTGACTATACCATTTTTTTGAAACAGCTCTTCTTGAACAGTTTCATACTCAGCCAGCATTTTCTTCATTTCAACCTCTGATTTTTTGCAGTTTTATCAGTTCATCTGATAAAAGTAGCAGCTGTTTAAATATTCTTCCATTTTTTTACCAGCCTTTTGTTATTTTAGTAGATATACTCCTTCAATGTTTTGTTTATTTTAATCAACTCTGAGCACATTTGATTTTTTCTCTATAAATTATGGGAAGCCATGTCTTGCATCAAAGCTGAAACTTGAAATGTTTTCTTACTGAACAGCTGCAGGATTCTTTTCAGTCAGTTTTCCCTTCACCTTTTCTACTTAAGTTTCTTTCAGGTTCTCTAAGTTTCTTCTTCGCTGGCAACCAAGCAGTGTACTTACTAGCCAGTAACTGAATTTAATAAAACTTGCAAAGTTTCTGGACCTTATTTCTCACTTTCTTTTTTCACACTGGGAGAGCTGAAATCAAGCTGCTGATGTGTGTTTAGCAATCTTGGAAGTCTCACACACTTCCCTTTTTAATAAAAAAAAAAAACAGTTTTAAATGTTTATCCAGATCAAGCTCAGTTGACAAATGCAGGCTCAAATGAAAGCAATCTAGCTGTACCATGGCTTGAGTGCTATTTTATCCCCTGTGGAACCATTAATTACATTAGATCCAGATTTC
Source organism: Protopterus annectens (assembly GCF_019279795.1). Classification (NCBI taxonomy): domain Eukaryota; kingdom Metazoa; phylum Chordata; order Ceratodontiformes; family Protopteridae; genus Protopterus; species Protopterus annectens. The sequence continues at coordinate 1,261,473,149 of NC_056731.1, forward strand.
TATTAATAGATACAAGTTGAAAAAAGCCATATAATCTAAATGCACTATTGTTTGGTCCATATCTTGCTCTTTTTGGACACTTATCATTGTAAGATCACTAGACTTAAAGTGATTTGTCTCTATTCTTACCTTCATCGTTGTTTTATTGCTGTAATGCCTTTTTATGTGGTTTCACCATAATCTTCTCAAGATTTACAGTAATTTTCCCCCTATTTTCTGTCATTTTTGATTGTGTGATGTTCCACCACCTTGTAATTCTCTGTGGAATTCCTTCTGACCTTTGATGTTACGTTAGGCATTCTAACAAAGCTGTCAGTTCAGTGCTTGGGAATGATTCTGAGGACTGGAGTGTTTATTTCTAGTGAATGTAGTGCTGTTCAAGGTATTGTTCAAGGTATTGGTTTAACTTCTGATGGTGGAATTCTAAATCTTTACAATGATTACCCCTATTTGAGTTCAGCAGAAAGTTCCAATGACTGCAATGTTGCTTTTGGAGAGGCTTCATTACTTAGAGAAACCTTATCCTAAAATGACTATTTGGACAGTAATCTTCTTTTTTATCCTTTGGTATTATGTCTTTGCCACATAAGCTGTACCATATTCTCTTCAACTTCAGATTGCTATGAAGGTTCACTTTACCACTGTCTTACTATAATGAATGTATGTATGTATGTTTCTTCTTCTCTGTATTGTGTTGAGGTTTTCTCCCTGGGCTTCAGCAGAAAAGTGTTTTTTCCCCTCAGCTGGACTTTTCCAGTCAACAAAAATAATAAATAATTAAATAAATTTGGGAAATTATGAATAGTACATGTTCAGTTGGGCTATAATTAATTTCTTTTACAGCTGATTGCTAAATGAAACATATATGTGTGTGTGTGTGTGTGTGTGTGTGTGTGTGTGTGTGTGTGTGTGTGTGTGTGTGTGTGTATGTGTGTATATATATATATATATATATATATATATATATATATATCTGTATATATATATATATATATATATATATATATATGTGTGTGTGTGTGTGTGTGTGTATAGAGGTCTACTTCAAAACAATGAAATACCATAAATACCATACCACTGGATTCCGTATTACCAAGATGAGTTTACTGAAACTGCATAACAAAGAAAATGTAAAACAATGAACTTCAGATAACCGAAAAGTTTCGCCAAATATGTACGACCATTTTCTGCAGATGTCTTCTTTTAAAAAACAAAGAGAATGACTTCCCATTTACTGTTATGCAAAAGTAAAATACCCTAAACTGGAATCATAATTTCCTTGCAGTGAAACTTTCCATCATTCCTTGTGAACTCAAAGAAACATTACTGCAATCACTCTTACATTTATTTTTCATTTTTAGACAAAACTGTACTTTTTTAAGTTTTTGCAGGGGCAAGTCTCCCTACACTCCCCAAATTATATATTCAAACTCTGAGATCACACTATAGTGGGGAAAAGGGTAAATGTCCTGATCCTCAGTATACTGTACTCTGCATTCAGAAGCTGCAAGTTCTGTGTTAAATCCAAAGCTGATACTCCTTTTGACAAAAAAAAAAAATAACAAAACTATTGCTGTCTATGTTGTCAGGAGAGATGAGTAACATCTGATGGTAGTTTTTCTTTGTTTTGACTTCCAGTCATGTCAACTTTTGTGCTTCTGTTAATTCGGTAAACGTGTCTCGGTAATGTGGAATTTGGTGTTATGGTATTTTGTTGTTTTGAAGTAGACCCATATATATATATATATATATATATATATATATATATATAGAGAGAGAGAGAGAGAGAGATAAATATAAAAGAAAATCTATAATATATGCAATACCAAACCATATTTCAATAAAAGTAAGATCAACAACAACTATATATAAAACAGTTTAACAAATTATTACAAGTATTTAAAATATTTACAAGTATGCTGCATGCCTTATAGAAGAGATGGGATGATAAGCTTTAAAGAGTCAGTGTAGTCAAAGTTACTAAATATACTAGCAAAACTGTGGACCTGAGAAATTACCAAATTTTTAAATCTGTGGCAATAACCGTTATAGTCTAATAACTTTTTCCTGTTATTTTAGTAACTTCAGTATTATTAATCAGTATTGCATAAGACAGGACCTATTGGTTTTGTATCATGAAGTAATTTTAAACACCTTAATATATTTGAGAGATTATGCCTTGAAACCATCCAGGAAATAAGGTTGAGATTTGTCCAATATAACGTGATATAATATTTTATTAATATGAGTGAATTTATTAAAATATATAGATCGTTATGTGACATTAGTACCTGGGTGTGTTGTAGGATTGCAAAGTCTCTACTGATCCATCCTTGATAGCTTAATCTTTGTTTAATACATTCCACAGTTGCTGCATGGCTGGGCATTCCCATAATATATGGTTTACATATGCATTTTCAGAATTAGATACATCACAGCAGGGTGATTAGAGAGGGGAGTAGGAAGCCTTTTTTGCTGGTGTCCTATTGGCATTGTTTAAAATTATCTACTGAGCATAATACATTTTATTTCAATTGAATGAATCTTAAATTCGTTTGAATTATATTTTGATTTAATTTCCCATGAGATGCTTGTTTATCATGGTCCACTAGGATGAGTAAGTTGTAACATCATATTTTATTTAACAATAAGATTATATGATTGGGATATTGGTATCTCTGAGATTAATACCTTCCATAAGTCTTTTATGAAATTTATATTGGTGGTCTCTGGGATTGTTTTGCAAAATATTATTGTATTAAATAAATAATTTGTCTCAGAGTTATCAGGTGTCCTTTAGGTATGTCCAATCAAGTCTTATGCTGAAGTTATGCCCCCAATGATAAACTTGTATACTGCTTCATCTTTGATTGGGGGAAGGTAGGATAATTTAGCAACTTATTATTCATTTTAAAGTTTGGGTTCCCATTGACTTGCTGAAGGAATTCATATTGATCTTTCAAACTTAGAAAATCTATTAATTTATGAAAAAAAAATATTTTTGAATATATAGAACTGTGTATTTTAAGTGTTTTAATATCCTTGTTTTCAATGATTGAGATGACTTTGTGGTTAACTTTGTGTGTTTCTAAATAATTTTGCCATGTGTCCTTTAAATCCTCTCTCAGAATCTACTTAATTTGCTCAGGCACACTGGTAATCCTGTGCCTAGATGTTGCTTTATCTGGTGGGTGTATCCTTACTTACCAATAGACATGTTCACAAGCTCCCTGTAGTTCTGCCAGCATCTCCTGAACCTTGTCAGAAGATAACTGAACACACCCATTGTCACTTTCTCCACACTTTTTTCTCTCTTTTCTATCTCCATCCCTTTCCTTCTCCCCTTCATTGGACTCCTGCCTCACTCTCCTTCACATCACATGCCCAGTAGTAGCACATACTGTAAAAATGTGGTTCATTGTAGATTATTTTCTCTGTAGATACATTGTACAGGTACACTTCTTACCACTTTTACAAACTGAATGTCTGTATAAGATTAAGTTCATTTATGCTACCTGCTGTTAGATTTATATTTTTCTTCAAGATTGCTCTTACTTTACCACTGTTTCATTGTTATTGATTGACGTTTATTGTTTCTTTAATTTTCTGGTGTACTAAGGCTGATAGTGACCTAGGTGGATCGATGCATTACATTAGTTAGCAAACTTTGGATAAATAATAAAGAAAGAGGTTAGGGCACATGAGTTCAGGCTACACAGAATAATTTATTCAATGACTAAAATCAACCACAAGCTCTTTCGTCCTGCCAAATGCAGGACTTTTTCAAAGTGAATGAACCCCCTCCCCTAGTATTTAAATACAATAATCCCCACAAAAAGGCATCAAACATTCTTAAGGGTGTATTACCCAACTATACACTTCCATATTCAAATGAAATCCTCTAAAATTCAATAAAATTGTATTTCTTTTTTAAAAAGTTCATATATTCATGTGGAGGTACAATAAAATACAAAACGTTATGTATACAAACAATACAAGAAAACCAAGAAATGTATGTGCAAACAGATTATCCAGTACTGTTCTACAATTTAGTAGCTTTTTTCTTTAAATGGGGTTTAATTGAAATGTGGTCATTTAAGCCTGGGGGAGTACACCAACATATGGCATGTAGTTACCAACATTTAATAAAGGACTCTTGGGATTTCCTAAGAAGCCTTACCCCCGATCTTTGTGAAGGGGAAATAACTTTTTTAACAATAGATGTGGTCGACCTATTTTTATGCATCATTACTGAGGAGGGTTTGGAGCTGTTTGGTGAGATCCTTTATAGTATAAAAAATACATTAGAAAAAGAGGTTGATTTATATGTTGAACTCATGAGGATGGTTTTAGAAAACAGCTATGTATATTTTGAAGGATAAATTTTCAAACAGATTAAGGGTGTAGCCATGGGGGTGGCATGTGCCCCCATATATGCCAATTTATGGGAAACTGCACATATATTCAAATCAGACTTTTTGAGCTATATTAAACTCTATAGGAGATTCCTGGATGACATTTTCATTGTGTGGGAAGGTCCATTGTATATGGTGGACACTTTCATGGAATATTTGAATAACACCTCTAGTTTTTTAAAGTTCACCCTTACTGTTGACAAAAATGGGATTGATAATCTAGATGTAAGAGTTGACCTCAATAGAGATCAATTAAAATCTAGGATTCATCAAAAAGCCACTTTTAGTAATTCCTACTTGTCTTTCTCTAGTGCACATCCTTTTAAACAGAGGAACAGCATAGTGAAAGGCCAAATGGTTAGGGCAGCAAGGATGACATCAGAGAAGAGTGATTTACTTAGAGAAATTGAATTTATTTCTGAATTATTTAAGGACAGAGGATATCCAGTGACCCTCATTGAGAATGTAGTGCAAGGAATAATTAAAGGATGGGGGAAAAATTATATTCTCTTATTAGGTAAAAAAGAGCAGGTTTTTCAATGATGGACAGGGATTTACTAGGGCTTTGGTGGTGGAATACAACTATGCCTCTCGAGGTGTTAAAAATTTGGATTAGAACAATTGAAAAATGTTAAAGTTTAACCCAGATATAATGGAGAAAATAGGAGAGAGTCCAAAATTTGTATTCAAGACATGTTTAAATTTAAAACAAGTGTTTGAAAGGAATAGGAAAGGTACTAACAACAGAAGAGAGGGTGGGACGAGGAAATGTGGAATATGTATGTATTGTAAATACATTTGTGAAAAAGGAAACATCACGCTTGATAATTATGCCCAGAGTAAAATATACTTTAGGAGAGGGAATTGTAGTACAAAATGTATAGTATATCTTGCCATATGTAAAGACTGTCCTAGTTCTTATGTGGGGAAGTCAGAAAGAACTTTAGGGAAATGCATTTATGAGTATACGTATAATATAAGGAGGAAAAATGAAAATAATTCATTATATAGGCACCTAAAAACACAACCTTCTCATTCTGTTTTTTTGTTTGGGGTTCTTGAACAGGTAGCGGTGGATCCCAGGGGGGAGATTGGGAAAATTGGCTTTGCTCCAGGGAAACATTTTGGCAGCTTAAATTAAATGGCACTACTCCCCCAGGCTTAAATGACCACATTTCAATTAAACCCCATTTAAAAAAAAAGCTGCTAAATTGTAGAACAGTACTGGACAACCTGTTTGCACATACATTTCTTGGTTTTCTTGTATTGTTTGTATACATAAAGTTTTGTATTTTATTGTACATCCACATGCATATATGAACTTTTTAAAAAAAGATATTATTTTATTGAATTTTAGAGGATTTAATTTGAATATGGAAGTATATAGTTGGGTAATACACCCTTAAGAATGTTTGGTGCCTTTTTGAGGGGATTATTGTATTTAAATACTAGGGAGGATTTTTTTTCATTCACTTTGAACAAGTCCTGCATTTAGCAGGATGAAAGCGCTTGTGGTTGATTTTAGTCATTGAATATAGTTCCAAACTCAAAAAATAAAAAAAGCAAATGCAGTACCAGATTGCACAACTGTTTTTATTAGTAAAACAAACTTATTTTTTGAGTTTGGAACTGTTTTTCATTTCTTGGTGGACTTGTTTACTTTTGCGAATGGAAGCAGAGCAGCACAGCAGTATTCAACTGAATTCCACACAGTCGAGTGGGAATGGATGCCTTGACTCATCTGGAGGGCAACTGACAATATCAATACAACAACTAATGGAACATATAGAGCATTTGGAGCAGTCGACTTCACTACAATTGACTTTGCATCCTACACCAGGCACTTCTACACAAAATTCGGAGTTTGGAGCTAGTAGGAATGAACATATGGAACAAGGCACGTATTTAGGTGCTGTTCTTTCTTCTCCCACTGATGACAGGATAAACAACAAGACAAAGTGAGGTAACCATTAGTAATTTTGGACATAGCTTGAATATGGCTACCTTAAATGTACCTTTACTTAGTGACTGGCTCAAAAATGAGTCTTATTTTAGAGAGAATGTAGAAACAAGTAATACTATTTTGAATGACTGCCGTAATGATTTAGATCACTATTTACTTAAAATTAAAAAAAAACTACAAATGGACAATCTTTATTTTGAGGAATGCCTGAAACAGATAGTAGTCCCTAAAGGACTACAAATGTGGAGATATCCTACAGGGCTGGTCGCAGGCTCGGGTTTCCATAAAGAACTACTATAACTCTTTGATAAGTTCGGGTTTGAATATATGCATATGGTTATAAGGTACAATAAAGACTTAATAGAAAATCTAAACAAAGAAGTCATGACTCTTGATAGACATATAGTACAAGACCCTGCATTTAACAACAACAGGTTCGACTATTGTCGAATTTATCGTACTATAGATGAGCAAATGCAGGTTATTAGAAACAGAAAAATAAAAAAAACTAGCTAGAGATGAAAAGGATTATAGAAATAACACGGTATACCCCCATCCCCAACTTCTCAAAAATGGCAATACAACAGATCAAGTAATGGCATTAATACCAACTTTAGCAATCAACATGAGAGAGACAATAATGCCGATGGAGTATCAGAGGATGATTTTTTAGATGAGGGGGAATATCCTCCTCTGAGACGGTCGGAGCGCATAATGAACCAGCGAAATACTGTCAATCAGCAGGGGAGAATACTGGCAATCAGCAGGGGAGACCACAAGCCAATCCCTACCAGCGAGGCAGAGGCCGGATGAATGGGGGGCAACAGGAATGTATGGAGGGGGAGACAACAGAGAACATGAACTTTGGAAGAGAGATTATTAATCCTGAAACCGTTATTGTTGGAAGTGGGTTTCAACTTCCAACATTAAGTATTGAACTAAACTGCTCGAAGGACTTCAAAGTTTATAATTTTTCTGATTTGAATATAAATGTAACTATATGTGATTTACTGTCTAAAGGTTTTACATTTGTACCTAACAAACCTGCCAAATCGGTACATACTTTAATAGATCTTAAACAATATGTGAGAAAACTAAACTTGAACATTATGTTTGAAAATGTTGAACATATTCAAGACCCACTTAGAATTTCTAGCACATACAACCCCCCTATCCATCCATTGCTGGCTATGTTTGAAAATATTTGTGAACTAGATTTACGTGAATTAAGTTATGTAAATAGAAGAAAAAAACTTGATGACAATTTGAATTGTGATGAAAGATTCAAACTTGAGTTTTTGGTGCATAATAAAGGCGTAAGAATCATGAAGCCAGCAAATTAATAAATAAGATTGACTATAATCATAAAATGCAAGAAATTCTAGATACCGAAACCTATGTTAAAAGTTCCCGGAATTAACTGAATGGTTCTTACAGAAGAATTAGATGTTTCTTGCAAGATATGTTTATTGATGGGTTGATTACAATAGAAGAACTTAACTATTTATCAGTGGAATTTCCAACAATACCCATCATCTTCGGGGTGCCTAAGATACACAAAAACTTGTATCAACTTCCACTGAGGCCCATTGTGGATGCAAGGGGTTTGGTTACTTATCTCTTAGGAAAATTCTTGGACAAGGAACTTAATAAATATATTAAGGGAGAACCTTATATCTGTATAGACTCATGGAATTTCCTAAGGAAGATTGATGCATTAGAATACAAATCAGTTTGTATTCATAACAACAGATGTAGTGAATCTATGCAGCGTTATACTCCACGACCTTGGAATAGAGTGGTTTTGCAACTATTTACAGTCAAAAAAGATCCCCAGAATAAAATTAATATGTATGAGCAAATACTGGAATTATTATTCAGAAATAACTGTATTATATTTGAGGGGGAATATTATCTGCAAAACTAAGGGGTAGCTATTAGCTCCTGTTGTGGAGGCATATATGCAAATATAATAATGGTCGAATTGGAGAAAAGATTTTTAAGAACATCCCCATTCTTTATTTATTGTAACACATATATATGTTACCTGGGTGGCATCTTTATTTTATGGAAAGGGTCAAAGGATTTAGCAACTTCTTTTGTGGAATATATTAATGGTACAATGGACTTTTTAAAATTCACTTGTACTATTAATGAAGATAAAATCCAGTATGTGTACATTTTATTAAAAAATGACTGTGAACAAAAGATTTCTAACTGAAATTTTCTATAAGAAGACCTATTCTAGCAGCTTTCTTCATTTTAACAGTTGTCATCCATTGGCACAAAAAAGAGCTGTCCTAAAAGGGCAGTTTGTGCGAGCAGCACGGATGGTAACAGTATGGGAAAATTTTATTAAGGAATGTGACCTTTTAAAAGGAAAGTTCATTAAAAGAGGTTACTCTATGGAATTAATAGATAAAATAATGGATGAGGTTATGACAAAAAGGAAAAATGGCCATTTTGTTCCCATTTTGAATGCAAAAACTAGAGCAGGACAAGGAAATGTAAATAAAGAAGAATTGGTGGAAATAGGAAGACAAAATAACATAGAATGAACCACTCATCTAAGTGTAGAGCGACAAACTGTCACTACTAACACTGAAAAAATAATGACACCTTACCAGTCCATTTTTTAAACACTTTTTCTAGGGATGCAGTTGTAATTAAAAATATTTTAATGAAAACTGGAACTTGTTAAGTAATGAAAAACATATGAGGGAATTGTTAGGTGAGAAACCTATCTGTGTGTAGAGGAAGGGAGCTACAATAAAAAATCTACTAGAACAAAAGGAAAATAACAAGAGGGAAGGGCGAATGTTTAAATGTGGTACATGTAAGTTTTGCCCTTATATTCTGGAGACTAGTAGGTTAGAAATAAATGAGGTCCAAATAAATTTCAAGGGCAGATCTAATTATAGTAGTGAAAAGGTGGTTTATTGTGCTATATGTGAAAACTTACATGCCACTTATGTTTAAATGCCCTAAATTGGCCAGGACTAAATGACAGTGTGTCCATTAGTAACCTTTTTAAACTAAAGGCATTAAGAAGATGATGCCATTTACTAACAAAGGAACTTTTATGTTTTCAGAACTGTTAATATTGTAACTTGTTTAGGGGGAGAAATATGATTTTAAAAATGTATTATGGAAATGCTTGTATAGGAGTATGTTATAATAACTTGTTTTGAAGGTTTTATAAGCATAGGTACTTTAGTTAGTTTTAATATTGTAAATAACTTGAAATTTGGGTTATATAGATGTATTTAATTTTATGTCAATTTTGTATTTTTCAATTTTTAACTTTATGATTTATGAAATTTATTGTCGAATGTGTACTTATAAGGTTGAAACAAGCTAATACATAAGATTTACATTAGATGTACTTTTGCATTTTAAGAACAGTAGGATGTTATGTCATGGCTTTGAAGTGATGTAAACTATCGTGAGAGGAAACACTGTAAATCCAATGAAGTTCCTAAACCATTAAGCTTGGGATGAAAGTGCTTATTTGTTTTACTAAGAAAAATATCTTCATTTCACAGATGGCCCCACTACTCCCACCTGGCAGTTATACCCACTTTAGACATCTGGCTGTGATAAAAAGTGATGGCCCACAGCACCATATATCAAGATTGTTTGACAGAAACACACAACAGCCACAGTAAAGTAGTCCAGCCTACTCCTACAAATGCATACTAGTTCTTTAAAGTCAGACTAAAGACTGTTTAGAATGAGCAGATGACAAGAGGGCAAGTTGCTTTCAACCTTAGTGAGGTCAACCCATCACTCCTACCTACAAGTTATAACCAGTTTGCAAACAGACTTCATACTTCAGACATACCATTGATTGTCATAACAGTGTTAGTCACAACAGTATACTTCAAGTTTGTTTCAAACAAATACCCAGCCAGTGTTGCCACACAAAAGTATTTCAACTTAATGTCACAAAATGTACACTACTACTGCAAACACAGATTAACAATTGTTTAAAATGTGCACATGACAATAGGGTAAAATACTTTCATACACAGACAGCATCACTCCCACTCAGCAGTTATAGCCACTATGTTGATTGTATATACATCAGATTATAGATTGTTATAAAAATAATGGCCACACAATAATGTATTTCAAATTTGGTTCACACAAACAGTAGAGAAAGTTAAGTATTCCAACTTCTTTAATACAATCACATTATCTACAACACAAGAATAAAGAGCAAAAAGTACCAGTCATTTTCATTAAAAGACATCCCATACCAGCAGTGTGTCTTTGTTGCTTGCACAGTTCAGATTTCTGTCATAAAATAAAATTAAATTAAATAATGGCTGCACAATGCATGTCAAATGGCTTTATAGGTTCATAGGTTCATACTAGGCTATCTGCCCGAGGGCATTTACAAGCCTAGCCCATAGTTTTGTGGCTTACGCCACCCCTTTAGTATGGGGAACTATACCCATTATTTTGCTGTGCCTCTGTCGAGCAGTGACACTGAGGTAATCCCTGGGGTATATCTGCGATCTCCCATCCATTGGTCAAGATTTCTCTTGAACAAGGCCAGCGAGGTGCTCTGCCTCACATATACCGGGATTTTATTCCACAGCATAGGGAGTCTTTGGGTGATGAATCTATCCCTCCAGCACGTCCTATTAATAGCCGTGTCGAGGTTTAAGTCTCCCGCCCTTGTGGCTCTGACGGATCTAGATTTTTTGAGGTGAAGCATATTCATCAAATCTGGGTTTGACATGGCCTTGTATGTTAGGCAAAGGTCACCTCTGAGCAAGCGGTGGCGACTGAATAGAGCTGGAGTTCTTTCAGTCGGGCAGCATAGGACAGATGTTTGAGACCCTTTATCCTTTTGGTGAGGAACTTTTGTGGCCTCTCCAGCTGCTGCAAGTGTCGGGTCAGATACATTCCGAATGGGGCATTGTACAAAATCATTGGTCTGATGAGTGATGAGTATAGGGAGACTATGACCTCCCTTGATCTAGATGAGAATCCCTTCATGATAAGGTGGGCAATGTAGAAGGTCTTCCTAACTACTTTACCTACATGGGTGTCGAATGACAGACTACTATCAACCTGGGTCCCCAGGTCCCTGATAACTTCTTCTGTGCTCAGTGGATTGCCACCTATTTGGTAGCTAGGGGTAACCTTGTTTTTCCCGAAGGGTATGACTATGCATTTTTTGGCATTTAACTTTAGGCCATGGCTCTGGCACCAGTTATCCGTTTCTGTGAGACCCTTCTGAAGGATATCTGTGTCAGATGTTTTTTCTACTATGGCGCCCAGTTTGCAGTCATCTGCAAACTTTGTCAGCCATAACCCTCCTGTGTTTGCTTGTACTTGGAAAAGTAGATGCCAAACAAGAGTGGGCCCAGGACTGAGCCCTGTGGTACACCACTTGTGACAGGCTTTGAGTCTGACATGGCGCCAGCAACTCTGACCCTGTGGGTTCTGTCACTCAGCCAGTTTGCAACCCATCTTGTGATGTATGGGTTAACATTTAATCTGATGAGTTTTTCAATGATACCCGAGTGGGGTATTGTATCGAAGGCCTTTGCCAGATTGAGGTAGGCTGTATGGACTGCCTTTCCCTCATCAATGGCTTTGGTGACTGTTTCGAAAAAGTCAACCAAGTTTAGAAGGCATGATCTGCCTTTGACAAAGCCAACCTGGGATGGATCCAAAGTCTGCAAATTCCCTATGTCTTTATTTATGAGGTCCATTATGATCCTCTCCATGGCTTTGCAGATAAGGCTTGTCAAGCTAATGGGCCGGTAATTTCCAGGGTCGGTGGAGGCACCGCCTTTGTGAAGTGGGACCACAGTTGCAGTGCGCCACTCCTGGAGTGCGTATCCAGAGGTAAGACTATGATTAAACAGCTGTCCTAGCTGTGGGTTTAATTCCTCGTTGAGTTCGTGGAGCACACAGCCGGGGACACCATCAGGTCCCATGGATGCTGTGTTTTTGCTTTGGAGAGAGCAGTTCTCACTTGGGCGTTGGAGATGTTTGGGGGCTGCAATCGCTTGGTATAGATATCTCTCCTTTTGGGGAGGGGAGAAGTTTGCACTGAACCTGTCAGCCAGTATGTTGGCAATGTCTGTAGGATCAGTAATCTTCACATCATTTTGAACTAGTTCTGAGCATATCTGGGAGTTTCCTCCCAGGTTTCTAACATAGCTAAAGAAGGCCTTATGATTGTCTTTTGAGTCTTTAGCTATTTTTCTCTCAAAATTTGCTTTGGATGATTTTATGAGAGCTCTTAGTTTTTTACTTATAGTGATCAAGGGTGTCTTACCTTTTAAGGATTTTGCTCTATCTTGTAGTACCTTCTCTGCCTTGGCGTTTTCTCAGTAGCTTCCTCCTTTTGTTGTAGAGTTTGTTTATGGCTGGGGTCCACCAGACTGGACGCTTGCCTTTGGTACAAAGAGTCTTTGTTTTGCTTGGGATTGCCTTATCCATGCAGTCCTGCAGGTGCTGGTAGAAGGCATTTGTAAGTGATTCAGCGGCTTGAGTACTGTTTTCCACCGGCTCGGGGGCCTTAAAGGAGACCACACTAGTCTTTAGAAGTGTGAAGTCGGCTTATAAACAAACATCTGCTTGCCAGCCTCTGTAGTGTTTACTCTTGTAGCTCAAAATTAGGGACATAATTTAAAAGTCACTCTTACATACTTGGAAAGCTACTAGAACAACAAGCATAACAGGTTTTGTATTTGCATACACTTTCTGGAGGATACATAGTCAGGAACTTAAATATCTGTTATTTTTTTAGTAGCTACAGTGATCAATAAATTTGCAGAAAATACAAATTTTCCAATGAACAGAGCAAATTATGAGGCAAATCAGGGAACATATCTCTTAGTATCAACCTCTGTACAAGAATTAGGAATGAAGACAAAAATAATGAGGCTCAAACAACCAAAAATCTGGGACTGATTTTAAATGCCTGTGTTACACACTTGGAAATTTGCTAGCATAACAGTTTTCTGCATGTATTTTCTGGAGGAGATGAATTCTGAAACTCAAATTCAACAATTATTTAGTGATTGCAGTCCTCAATGCTTTACCATAATGATGAACAAACCATAAATATGTGGCAAAAATCAGTGACACTGCTACTTGACAGCTTCCCTCCCCTATTAAAGTACTCTTGTCCATAGCAATCAGCATTGTAGCACACAAATCAGGAAAAAAGCCAACAATTATGTGGGGTGTCCCAAAATCAAGGGCAGATTTAAATATTGCTCTTATACCCCTAAAAAGCTGTTAGAATAGCAGCTTTTGCATTAGCATGTGTGATTTTCTGAAGAATATGAAACCTGAAATTCAGATATCTGTCAGTATTGTCTGTACTCCTCAACAATTTGCCAGAAATCCCCAAACTAGACCAAAAATATGAGGCAAAATTAGTGACATTCTACAAAGTTAGGGACATTTAAATGAGAGCTAGTCATTCCTCTCAACTTCTTTGCTAGAGAATTCTGAGCATTAGGGACAATGTTTTATTTTTTTTCTAATTCACTTAAGTTAATAGAGCAAATTTTACAGCAATGGATGTTTTCTGAACAATAAGAACTATGGAAACTCTAATATCTGGTAGTAACTAACTGACATCCTCAGTGATTTACCAGAAAACATATATAAAAAAATACAAGGGACTGTGCAAAATATGAGAGATATCCAGGGAAGTTCAGTACAGAACAAAATGTTTAGTAGCAAGTGAAATGTAACTGTGACATCCCCACTCTGGGCCAGTAATCAAGGAACCTGAATCCTCACCACTGACACTGGAGAGGGATGATCACTTGGAACAAAAATGGATGCACCCAGTACTTCCAGATGCAGCTCTCTGCATTAAGAGCAATTTCCTTTAACAGCACACAGGGAACACACTCAGTCCGGGGTCTGGATTTCTCTATGTCTTCCCCCAGGTCCCCAGTAATGCTCTTCACTGCCACAGCTATAAAGCTGAGACCTCAGCTGAGTGTTCAAGCCAAGTTTTTATTACTGTCTCTGTGAAACCAGTACTTCATGCCCCTGGTCCAAGCAGCTGACACACACACTCTTTGAGATTTGATTTTCACACACACACGCACACACGCACACACACACACACACACACACACACACAGACACACACACACACACACCTGGGAAAGGCTGGCACAGATTTGCTAGCTATGCCTCCTTCTGCGCAAGGGTACCCAATTATACTGAGTGAAATTAAAATTAATATAAATGGTAGTTTGACCAACAGCAAGGCTTTCAGACATGGCCAGAGCTGTCATCAAATATATATAAGTACTCTCAGAGATTAAAATATTCTCTAAAAGACAAGACACAATGTAAACTTTAAATGTATTTAATAATAAATAAGAAAAGAACATCATCATCATCATCATCTTTCGGCTTTTCCTGTTAGGGGTCGCCACAGCGGATCATCCCTTTCCATTTCTTCCTATCCTCTGCATCTTGCTCTGTCACACCAACCGCTTGCATGTCCTCTCTCACCACGTCCATAAACCTTAACTTAGGCCTTCCTCTTTTCCTCTTACCTGGCAGCTCCATCCTTAGCATCTTTTTCCCAATATACCCATCATCCCTCCTCAGCACATGTCCAAACCAACGCAATCTCATCTCTCTTGCTTTGTCTCCAAACTCTCCAACATGAGCTGACCCTCTAATATACTGATTCCTAATCCTATCCATCCTAGTCACACCGAGTGCAAATCTTAACATCTTTAACTCTGCCACATCCAGCTCTGACTCCTGCCTTTTTGTCAATGCCACTGTCTCCAACCCATATAACATAGCTGGTCTCACTACCCTCTTGTACACCTTCCCTTTCACTCTTACTGGTACCTGTCTGTCACAAATCACTCCTGACACTCTTCTCTACCCATTCCACCCTGCCTGTACTCTCTTCTTCACCTCTCTTCCACATTCACCATTACTCTGAACTGTTGATCCCAAGTACTTAAACTCGTCCACCTTTACCAACTCTACTCCCTGCATCCTCACCATTCCTCTACCCTCCCACTCATTCACACACATATATTCTGTCTTAGCCCTGCTGACCTTCATTCCTCTGCTCTCTAGAGCATATCTCCACCTCTCCAGAGTCTCCTCAACCTGATTCCTACTCTCACTACAGATCACAATGTCATCTGCAAACATCATCGTCCACGGGGCCTCCTGTCTGATCTCATCTGTCAACCTGTCCATCACCACTGCAAATAAAAAAGGACTCAGAGCAGATTCTTGATGTTATCCCACCTCCACCTTAAATGGATCTGTCACACCCGCTGTAGTCCTCACCACTGTCACACTACCCTCGTACATATCCTGTACCACTCTTACACACTTCTCTGCCACTCCCGACTTCCTCATACAATACCACAACTCTTCTCTAGGCACCCTGTCATATGCTTTCTCCGAGTCTACAAAGACACAATGCAACTCCTTCTGACCTTCTCTGTATTTCTCCAATAACACTCTCAGAGCAAACATTGCATCTGTAGTGCTCTTTCCTGGCATGAAACCATACTGCTGATCACTAATCATCACCTCCCTTCTTAACCTAGCTTCTACTACTCTTTCCCATAACTTCAAGTTGTGACTGATCAATTGTATCCCTCTGTAGTTACTACAGCTCTGCACATCACCCTTATTCTTAAAGATAGGTACCAAAACACTTTTTCTCCACTCCTCAGGCATCCTCTGACTTTCCAAAATTTCATTAAACAATCTAGTTAAAAATTCCACTGCCATTTCTCCTAAGCACCTCCATGCTTCCATTGGTATGTCATCTGGGCCAACAGCCTTTCCATTCTTCATCCTCTTCATAGCTGTCCTGACTTCCTCCTTGCTAATCTGTTTCACTTCCTGATTCACTATCCCCACATCATCCAACCTTCTCTCTCTCTCTCTCTCTCTCTCATTCTCTTCATTCATCAGCCTCTCAAAATACTCTTTCCAGCTACTCAACACACTCTCCTGTCTTGTGAGTACCTTTCCCTCACTATCCTTTATCACCCTTACTTGCTGCACATCTTTCCCAGCTCTGTCCCTCTGTCTAGCCAATCGGTACAGGTCCTTTTCTCCCTCTTTAGTGTCCAATCTCTCATACAACTCTCCATACACCTTATCCTTAGCTTTTGCCACCTCTCTCTTTGCCATGCACCTCATCTCCTTATACTCTGATTATGTAGCCCAGGCAGGTATGACCCTGACCTTGAGCAGTATCCTACCTTCACCAAGAATGATGCCACAATACAGAGACAAGATGATCAGCTTTAATAATTGGCTTAAACTATGGTGTCATTCAAAGGGGATCCAATGTCTGTCTGCCTGGGATGACATGCTGGACAAGCCATGCTGCTTCGCAAGGGACGGCTTGCACCTGTCACCCCTGGGCTTCCGGATTTTGGCAAAGGCTCTTGCCACCCCCATTGTGCCTTTTTTAGGCAAGGCTCAAATTCTAAACCTACCACCCTAGAACACAAAAAAGGAAAAAAAACTAAGGGTAATGCCGCTCAATGCCAGAAGTCTCAACCTCAAGATGCATGCACTCGAAGCCCTTCTCAGTATGGAGAACATCGATGTTTGTGCTGTGACTGAAACCTGGTTCAAGGCTCCTGAGAGCACCCTGGCACTATCAGGTTTTACATCATATCATGCGTTCCGGCCCCAAAATCTGGACAACACCAAGAAAGGAGGGGGGGGTGTCCATATTCATCAAGGACACCCTCACCTCAAGGTTGGTGGCAACGCACGATGCATCGGAAACCATCCAGGTGCAATTAACCGTAGGCAAGACTGCTCTGCAGTTTGTAGCATGTTACAGGCCACCCTCTCAAACTCAGGAACCTCACACAGCTTTCCTGAAAACACTGGAGGGGATAAATGTATCTCCAAACACCATCATACTGGGTGATTTCAACTATCCAAATATAGACTGGGATCACTATTCAAGCCCCAACACTCTAGCCCAAAGGTTCCTAGAGTTCATAAACTCAAATGCCATGGAACAACTAGTCACCATCCCCACAAGAGGAGAAAACATACTAGATCTCATCATCACAAACATGGGGTCACAATGTTCAACACCAGAAGTATACCCATCATTGGTGAGATCAGATCATAAACTAATCTCACTGGAAGTCCACATCCCGCCCCCACCCCAGATAAAAAAGACCACAGTGAAGAACTTCTCAAAAGCCGACTTCACACTTCTAAAGACTGGTGTGGTCTCTTTCAAGGCCCCCGAACCAGCGGAAGCCATTACTCAAACCGCTGAATCACTTACAAATGCCTTCTACCAGCACCTCCAGGACTGCATGGATCAGGCAATCCCAAACAAAACAAAGACTCTTTGTACCAAAGGCAAGCGTCCAGTCTGGTGGACCCCAGCCATAAACAAGCTCTACAACAAAAGGAAGAAGCTACTACAAGATAGAGCAAAATCCGTAAAAGGGAAGACACCCTTGATCATTATAAGTAAAAAACTGAGATCTCTCATAAAAGCATCCAAGGCAAATTTTGAGAGAAAAATCACTAAGGACTCAAAAGACAATCATAAGGCCTTTTTTAGCTATGTTAGAAACCTGGGAGGAAACTCACAGATATGCTCAGAATTAGTTCAAAATGATGTAAAAATCACTGAACCTACAGACATTGCCAACATACTGGCTGACAGGTTCAGTGCAAATCTCCCCCCCCCCAAAAGGAGAGATATATATATACCAGAGGATTGTAGTCCCCCAAACATCTCAAATGCTCAGGTAAGAACTGCTCTCTCCAAGGCGAAAAACACAGCATCCATGGGACCAGATGGTGTCCCCGGTTGTGTGCTCCATGAACTCAATGAGGAATTAAACCCGCAGTTAGGGCAGCTGTTTAATCTTAGCCTCACCTCAGGATACGTACCCAAGGAGTGGTGTACGGCAACGGTGGTCCCACTTCACAAAGGAGGTGCCTCCACCGACCTCGGAAACTACCGTCCCATCAGCTTGACAAGCCTGGTCTGCAAAGCTATGGAAAGGATCATAATGGAACTCATAAACAAAGACATAGGGGACTTGCAGACTTTGGATCCAACCCAGTTTGGCTTTGTCAAGGGCAGATCATGCCTTTTAAACTTGGTTGACTTTTTCGAAACAGTCACCAAGGCCATTGACGAGGGCAAGGCAGTCCACACAGCCTACCTTGACCTGGCAAAGGCATTCGACACAATACCCCACTCGGGTATCATTGAAAAACTCACCAGCTTAAATGTAAACCCATACGTCACAAGATGGGTTGCAAACTGGCTAAGTGACAGAACCCACAGGGTCAGAGTTGCTGGCGCCATGTCAGACTCCAAGTCTGTCACAAGTGGTGTCCCACAGGGCTCAGTCATGGGCCCACTTTTGTTCGGCATCTACTTTTCAGAAGTACAAGCAAACACAGGAGGATTATGGCTGACAAAGTTTGCAGATGACTGCAAACTGGGCACCATAGTTGAAAACCCATCTGACACAGACATCCTTCAGAAGGGTCTCATAGAAACGGATAACTGGTGCCAGAGCCATGGCCTAAGGTTGAACGCCAGAAAATGCATAGTCATACCCTTCGGGAAAAACAAGGTTACCCCTAGTTACCATATAGGTGGCAATCCACTAAGCACAGAAGAGGTTATCAGGGATCTGGGGACCCAGGTTGACAGTAACCTTTCGTTTGACACTCACGTTGCCAAAGTAGTTAGGAAGACCTTCTACATTGCCCACCTGATCATGAAGGGATTCACATCTAGATCAAGGGAGGTCATCGTTCCCCTGTACTCATCACTCATCAGACCAATGATTGAGTACAATGCCCCATTCGGAATGTATCTGACCCGACACCTGCAGCAATTGGAAAGGCCCCAAAAGTTCCTCACCAAAAGGATAAAGGGTCTCAAAAATATGTCTTATGCTGCCCGACTGAAGGAACTCCAGCTCTATTCAGTCGCTTACCGTCTGCTCAGAGGTGACCTGTGCCTGACATACAAGGCTATGTCCAACCCGGAATTAATGAACATGCTTCACCTCAAAAAATCTAAATCCATCAGAACTACAAGGGCAAGAGACTTAAACCTCAACACGGCTATTAATAGGTCGTGCTGGAGGGACAGATTCATCACCCAGAGACTCCCTATGCTGTGGAACAAAATCCTGGTACATGTGAGGCAGAGCACCTCGCTGGCCTTGTTCAAGAGAAATCTTGACCAATGGATGGGAGATCGCAGGTATACCCCAGGGATAACCTCAGTGTCACTGCTTGACAGAGGCACAGCAAAATAATGGGCATAGTATCCTTCAAACTTAAGGGGTGGCGAAAGCCACAAAACTCTGGGCTAGGCTTATAAATGCCCTAGGGCAGATAGCCTAGTAAGAACCTATGAACCTATGAACCTATGAACTCATGTCTACTTTCTTCATCTCTTTGACAATCCCACTTCTTCTTCACCAGCCTCTTCCTCTGTATACTCTCCTGTACTTCCTCATTCCACCACCAGGTCTCCTTGTCCTCCTTCCTCTGTCCAGATGTCAAACCAAACACCTTTCTAGCAGTCTCCCTTACTAGTTCTGCTGTAGTTACCCAGCTATTCGGTAACTCTCCACTGCCTCCCAGTGCCTGTCTTAACTCTTTCCTAAACTCCACTTCACAATCACCCTTTTTTAACTTCCACCAATTTAATCCTTGGCACTGCTTTCACACTCCTCTTCCTCTTCTTGGTCACCAACATCATCCTGCAGATCACCATTCTATGCTGCTTAACTACACTTTCCCCTGCCACCACTTTACAGTCTCCAATCTCCTTCAGACTGGCCCTCCTACATAGGATATAATCCACCTGTGTGCATCTTCCTCCACTCTTGTACGTCACACTATGCTCCTCCCTCTTCTTAAAATATGTATTCACCACAGCCATGTCCATCTTTTTCACAAAATTCACAATCATCTGACCTTCTGCATTCCTCTCCTTAACACCATACCTACCCATCACTTCCTCATCCCCTCTGTTCACTTCACCAACATGCCCATTAAAGTCCGCTCCAATCACTAGTCTCTCACCCTTGGGTACACTCACCACAACTTCATCCAACTCACTCCAAAATTTCTCTTTCTCATCCATCGCACACCCAACTTGTGGAGCATATGCACTAACAACATTCATCATTACACCATCAATTTCGAGCTTCATAAACATCACTCTGTCAGACACT
Source organism: Protopterus annectens (assembly GCF_019279795.1). NCBI lineage: Eukaryota > Metazoa > Chordata > Ceratodontiformes > Protopteridae > Protopterus > Protopterus annectens. The sequence continues at coordinate 1,261,493,782 of NC_056731.1, forward strand.
CTCTTCACATCTAAAACACTCTTGGCATATTGTTCCTTTAGTATAACCCCTACCCCATTTCTCCTGCCATCCACACCATGATAGAACAATTTGAACCCGTTTCCTAAACACCTGGCCTTACTTCCCTTCCATCTGGTCTCTTGCACGCACAATATATCAACCTTCCTTCTCTCCATCATATCAGCTAGCTCTCTTCCTATACCAGTCATACTGCCAACATTCAAAGTTCCTACCCTCACTTCTACACTCCTAACCTTCCTCCTCTCTTCCTGCCTTTGGGCATGCCTTCACCCAACATGAAAATACTAAATATCTATTTACCATAAATACCAGAGTTTCATTCACAGGAAATATTAAAATAACACAGATGAATAGATTCACACAGATACAGTAAAACAGTACTTACCTAATATCACTATAGTTGTATGAATTACTAAAGAATTACTATTCCCTGGTCACTTACTAGAGCAAGACAAGATAAAGTAGGTGATGGGTCCTTCCTTGTCAGGTTCCAAGAACAGAGTGCCATGAGACATTAGTCTCATCTGGTATTAAAATATCATTATGGAGTTGACTTACAGAATGACATCACACACATCTGGTCATATGACTTCTGGTTCCCATACTACTCATTTGGCTAGAAGCTGCCAGGATTTAGCTCATAGGTGTTACAATACATATCTCAAGCTTTGCTAAAGTTTACTGCAGCATCTGGAAGTTATAAAACAATTTTAACATTTCTGTTCTTCCTACAGAGACCAACACACCATACTTCTTACAGACATTGCATCCCTGGCTTCATTCAAAACTGTGAGAAAACATCTTTATGGACTAGGTCCAGTAATTTAATTTCAGAACATTTTTCAAAGTTAGTTGCAGCTGGAATGTGATTAACTTCTTTTCTTTCAGTATTATCTGTTAACATATATATTTAATTCAGTTCCAATACATTCAGGACCCACTGTTGGTACATTATTAACACAGGCAACTTTCCAAATACATTTTTCAACACAAACATCTATGCAAATCAGTTTGGTATACAAATGACATATAATTCTTTATAAAATTTCACCTATCTGTGCTGGCATATGTTATGCATCCACTGCCCTACATCTCCTGGCAAAGCTGGCAATACCTCATATTGTACTAAAGTAACAATGGTGCTACTGCCACATACAAGATACGTACAAAGATATCACACCTTAAAAAGTTTAATGAATAAAGCTTTCGGGTCTACACCCTTCATCAGTATAACACTACAACAATACTATTACATTTAAATAGGAGACATCATCAAATCACATGCTTCAGCCCATCCCTAATCAAACACACAAAGAAACTTAAAGAAACAGCACTATAGGTGTAACCTATGTGTTATAAATATTAAAAACAAAATATAAAAGACTTACTATCATAGTAATGGTCTAACAGACTCTATACATCTAAGTGTAATATAATAATATACACACATATATATAATTAATTTACTCATATGTAAAATATGCAATAAAAACTGCAGTATAAATACAACAAATGCAATAAATATAATAAAAAAATTATTTTTATATAGAAACAATATGATATACTCATCTAAATTTGCATACATAATTAACTAAAGAATATATACAAAAGTATAGCCATAAAATTTATAACCTTTCTCTTTGTTTTTTAACTAATATTGGTTTCAGACTAACAGCATTATTTAACCCAGGGGAGACGTCTGCCTGAAGTCTAATAATCCATTCTAACTCTTTCAGTTCTAGGAAATTATTAATATCTCCCTTCCTTAGACTAATATTTACTACAGCTAATACTCTAAATTTAAATACATGATTTTCACCTTTTTCTATAATATGTTTGCTTAAAGCATTCGTTACTACTCTCCTCCTGATTTCTGATTTATGTTCTGTTATTCTCTCTTTAAGCTTTCTAATAGTTTTATCCACATAAAATGAAGAGCATGATACACATGTAGCCAAATATACCACCCTTTCTTCATTACAAGTTGTTAACGTGGTCATTCTAATAATTTCTCCATTAGTAGGATGTTCAAAAAAATCACCACCTTCAAATAAATCATTACAGCAAGAGCAGTTGTAACATTTCCTTATTCCCATCAATTTATTAGTCTTAGGCTTAGTATGGAAGTCTTTATAACATAATTTCTGTTTTAAAGTTTCGGCACTTCTATATGAAAAACTAGGTTTATCACCTACTATGGATCTCATTTCAGGCATGGCTAATAGAATCGGCCAATTCTTTTCTAGTATAGCACTTTATATGTGGTCAGATACCTAGTTAACTTTATATCTTTACACAAATTGTCTCTCCTCATCATTATACCTCCTAGCAATATTGGTTTAAATTGGTTTAAAAATTGGTTTAAATTTCGTCTGTCTCTCATTTTTTACTTCACATAATGCTTTATCATGAAGTTGCTTTGGGTAACCACTCCTCATCAATATTTAACTTACTTAGCCTAATAAATTGTGCTTTAAGAACTCCTCTAAATATATGGGGTGCATGCATGCTATCCTTACTTATGTATCTCAGTGAGTCAACATCTTTTTTATATACTTTAGATTCCAATTTGTTATTACTCTTAAATAATGTTACATCTAGAAAACTAATATTATCACAAGATGCGGTCATTTTAAACATTAGAAAGTCTGTTGACTCATTCATGTATTGCAAATAATTTTCCAACTCTGAATGGGAACCTTTCCACAATAAAAAACAGTCGTCTACAAACCTTTTATAAAAGACGACTTTCTCATTCATATAATTGAGTTTGTTTAGTATTACCTCCTTCTCCCATTCATATAGCACTAAGTTGGCATAAGTGTTTGCCACTGGTGTGCCCATTGCAACACCCGTTAGTTGCAGAAACAGTTTCCCATCAAAAATAAAAACATTATGTGTTAAAACCACTTCTAGAAGAGCACATATTGTTTCAATCTCCCTCCCATGCATTTTTATCTCATTGTTTAAAAATTCCGTGTGCATTCACTCCATAGTCATTCAGAATCACAGTGAACAAGGACGTAATATCTAAAGTGGCCATAATATATTCATCCACATTGTTATCAATTTGCCACATATAAAGACTATTTAAGAAATCATTAGTATCCTTCAATACAGTACTACAAACTGCTATATAGTTCCCCAACACATTTTGAAGGTACTTTGAAATGGGTTCTGTTACCCACCCACCACCTGAGACAATAGGTCTCAGGGGTGGGTTAGTAACATTTTTATGAATTTTCGGATTACCATAAATTTGAGGTATTCTTGGACATGGAACGCTCAAATAATTGAATAATTCCAAACTTATGTCATTCACTAATTGCAGTTCATAAATTACCATATTCACCTCAGCAATAATACTCTGTATGTTAGTATATGGAATTTCTTTAAAAGTACAAACATCATTCAAAATTTCTTAAACTTTTGTGAAATAAAACTCCTTTTCCATAACAACAGTTGCTCCCCCTTTGTCTGCTTGTTTAATCACTATAGTATCATTAAACTTGCACCTACTGAACAAGGAGAAGCTTCAGCCCGAGGTGTGTCGTGGTGTTGGTGGAGTTAATTTGGAATTACTGAAATTTACTATTCAGTCGAGTGTCCTGTCTTCACTGCATTTTCTCAGTGGTCTAGTGGTTCCTACAGTTAAGCTATGGAAGTTGTTAATGGAGTATCAAATGATTCTATTAAGAAGCTGTTAAGACTTCAAGAAAATCCCTTGTTGAAGGTAATCTTTGACTCAACTTCTGAGCAGGTAACAGTGAATGATGAGGTGAAAGAATTTAAAGAGCAACTTTTAATTTTGGAGAAGAAAGTACAAACCTATAAGCATATGCAATGGCAAAGACTGAGTTTTCAGGCTTATTTAGAACTGGGTATTGTGCCAGGGGGCTTAAGAATACTGAAAATGCCCTCTTATGGCAATACCTACAATGAATTATTGATGCAATGGCAACAGTTAAACCTTAAATTGAGTGCAGACTACATGGTATTAATGAACAATTTTTTTGAACCAATAGAAAATAGTTTAATAGAAGAAACAGAAATGCTGGAGTCTAAAATTACAAGTATGCCTTGCTTTAATGACTCAATGGAACTTTATCATAACTTCCTGTCATATTCAAGTGCTAGATTTAAAACTGCAGCAGAGGAAAAAGAATAAACTACAGAGGGATATGTATGATTTTAAACAAAACCGGATCTTCTCCTGGCCAAGAGAAGAAAATGTAGCTGTTACTCATAAAAAAGCACAATATTCTGTTAATAAAAAGAAGTCTGGTCTACTTGACCAGTTGGATATTTTTGAACAACATGTAACAACGGTGGGTTCTGATCTTCATAAAAATAATTCTTTAGCGTCTATTTCTTCAACTAATTCACCGCTTGTACCTTTAAAAGATAAAGGAACTATTCCACAGCAATCAGCTGTTGACAATGAAACTGACATCAGAAAGAGTGACGATGTACATCCTAAGCTGAGGACCAACATGGCACCTGACGCTACAGTTACGAGCAAGAGGGTGTTGCAAAAGGAAATAACTTCATTTTCTCCCTTTCTTTTAAAGCAACCGGAGAAGGTTGCTTTACAAATACAGCAAAAGGACTCTTTTTTTATTGCAACAGCAACAACATCCAAATTTGAACGGAAAGAGAAAGAACAGTAGCCCAATGGTACACAACAAAGTGAGCAGACGCTAAAGAAAGTTGTTAGAGGTACTTTAAATTTATCTAATATTGAATTAACAGAGGCCCAGCGTTTACTTTTGAGTAAAGGGCTTAAATTTATTCCGAATATGAGAGATAATATAGTACAGGCGATACTGGACTTAAAGATGTTTCTACGAAATGTTGCACTTAAACTTATTTTTATAAATGATAATACCTATGTGCCAGTATGTAAGAAGTCAAGTATATTTATGCCTATTTTATGTCCCGTTCTGACTGCTTTCTCGAATATTGTTGAACGTGATTTACGTGTTTATTATAAAGGGAATGTAGTAAATAAGAGAATATATAATATTACTTATCCAGAATATTTAGGTCTAAATGAATTAAAGTTTAATGATACTATAGTGATTAAACAAGCAGACAAAGGGAGAGCAACTGTTGTTATGGAAAAGGAGTTTTATTTTACAAAAGTTTACGAAATTTTGAATGATGTTTGTACTTTTAAAGAAATTCCATATACTAACATACAGAGTATTATTACTGAAGTGAATATGGTAATTTATGAACTGCAATTAGTGAATGACATAAGTTTGGAATTATTCAATTATTTGAGTGTTCCATGTCCAAGAATACCTCAAATTTATGGTAATCTGAAAATTCATAAAAATGTTACTAACCCACCCCTGAGACCTATTGTCTCAGGTGGTGGGTGGGTAACAGAACCCATTTCAAAGTACCTTCAAAATGTGTTGGGGAACTATATAGCAGTTTGTAGTACTGTATTGAAGGATACTAATGATTTCTTAAATAGTCTTTATATGTGGCAAATTGATAACAATGTGGATGAATATATTATGGCCACTTTAGATATTACGTCCTTGTTCACTGTGATTCCGAATGACTATGGAGTGAATGCAATACGGAATTTTTTAAACAATGAGATAAAAATGCATGGGAGGAGATTGAAACAATATGTGCTCTTCTAGAAGTGGTTTTAACACATAATGTTTTATTTTTGATGGGAAACTGTTTCTGCAACTAACGGGTGTTGCAATGGGCACACCAGTGGCAAACACTTATGCCAACTTAGTGCTATATGAATGGGAGAAGGAGGTAATACTAAACAAACTCAATTATATGAATGAGAAAGTCATCTTTTATAAAAGGTTTGTAGACGACTGTTTTTTATTGTGGAAAGGTTCCCATTCAGAGTTGGAAAATTATTTGCAATACATGAATGAGTCAACAGACTTTCTAAGGTTTAAAATGACAGCATCTTGTGATAATATTAGTTTTCTAGATGTAACATTATTTAAGAGTAATAACAAATTGGAATCTAAAGTATATAAAAAAAGATGTTGACTCACTGAGATACATAAGTAAGGATAGCATGCATGCACCCCATATATTTAGAGGAGTTCTTAAAGCACAATTTATTAGGCTAAGTAAGTTAAATACTGATGAGCTCAATTTTAATGAACAAACTGAAAGTATGGCAAAAGAGTTTGAAAGGAGTGGTTACCCAAAGCAACTTATTGATAAAGCATTATGTGAAGTAAAAAATGAGAGACAGACGAAATTTAAACCAATATTGCTAGGAGGTATAATGATGAGGAGAGACAATTTGTGTAAAGATATTAAGTTAACTAGATATCTGACCACATATAATTTAAATACATGTAATGTAAGTGCTATACTAGAAAAGAATTGGCCGATTCTATTAGCCATGCCTGAAATGAGATCCATAGTATGTGATAAACCTAGTTTTTCATATAGAAGTGCCGACACTTTAAAACAGAAATTATGTTATAAAGACTTCCATACTAAGCCTAAGACTAATAAATTGAAGGGAATAAGGAAATGTTACAACTGCTCTTGCTGTAATGATTTATTTGAAGGTGGTGATTTTTTTGAACAATCTACTAATGGAGAAATTATTAGAATGACCACGTTAACAACTTGTAATGAAGAAAGGGTGGTATATTTGGCTACATGTGTATCATGCTCTTCATTTTATGTTGGTAAAACTATTAGAAAGCTTAAAGAGAGAATAACAGAACATAAATCACAAATCAGGAGGAGAGTAGTAACGAATGCTTTAAGCAAACATATTATAGAAAAAGGTGAAAATCATGTATTTAAATTTAGAGTATTAGCTGTAGTAAATATTAGTCTAAGGAAGGGAGATATTAATAATTTCCTAGAACTGAAAGAGTTAGAATGGATTATTAGACTTCAGGCAGACGTCTCCCCTGGGTTAAATAATGCTGTTAGTCTGAAACCAATATTAGTTAAAAAACAAAGAGAAAGGTTATAAATTTTATGGCTATACTTTTGTATATATTCTTTAGTTAATTATGTATGCAAATTTAGATGAATATATCATATTGTTTCTATATAAAAATTCTTTTTTTTATTATATTTATTGCATTTGTTGTATTTATACTGCAATTTTTATTGCATATTTTAGATATGAGTACATTAATTATATATATGTGTGTATATTATTATATTACACTTAGATGTATAGAGTCTGTTAGACCATTACTATGATAGTAAGTCTTTTATATTTTGTTTTTAATATTTATAACACATAGGTTACACCTATAGTGCTGTTTCTTTAAGTTTCTTTGTGTGTTTGATTAGGGATGGGCTGAAGCATGTGATTTGATGATGTCTCCTATTTAAATGTAATAGTATTGTTGTAGTGTTATACTGATGAAGGGTGTAGACCCGAAAGCTTTATTCATTAAACTTTTTAAGGTGTGATATCTTTGTAAATACCTCATATTGTCACATCTGTCCCTCCTTTGAAAACTCAAGCTACTTGATCAAGTGACCCTTGAGAAGCATTGATGGTGATGTAGTGAGCCTGTCTGCGAATACATTAACCCATACCCTGTCTTGAGAACCCATCTGCATTGGCATTGCTGACCCCACTACAGTGCTGTACTGTCATGTCATATGCCTGCAACCCTAGGCTCCATCTTAGTAACTTGGTATTTTGCTGATGGCCCGATGTAGCCACAGATCCCACTCGGACTCCTCCTGCCCCCTACTGCAAATATTTAGCACAAGGGCCTCCCTATCATGGTAAGGTTTCATCATGTTAACATTGTACACTTTGTGCCTCTGCCTCCTACCCAGCAGTTTTACCATGTAGTTAATATCACTGACCTTCCTTACCACTTTGAAGGGTCCCTCCAAGGCTGCCTGCAGCTTATTTTGTCTGACAGGAATGAGAACCATAACCTGCTGTCCCACAGCATACTCTCAGGCACGAGCATTCCTGTCATACTAGACCTTTTTCTGCTTTTGGGTTACTTCCAGTTTCTTCTCCTGGATTAAGCCCATGAGCTCCCTAAGCCTTGTCCTGAGGTTTAGGACATATGCCATAACAGACTCCTTGTGGGATTCACACTCACCCTCCCACTCATCATGAATCAAATCTAAAGGCCCACCTCACCCTATGCCCATACAGAAACTCAAAAGGTGAAAAACATGTGGATTCCTGGGGTACTTCTCTGTATGCAAACCGCAGATGGGGCAAATATTTGTCCCGGTCTCTCTTAAACTGGTTTACAAATGCCCATAGCATGGTCTTTAGTGTAGAGATTAACCTCTCCATAAGACCATTAGTCTGGGGATGATAGGAGGTGGCCTTTGGTGCTTCACCCCACAGGGTTTCCACAAACAAGCCAGCAGGTCTGACATGAAATTGGCACCTCTGTCAGTCAGTATTTCTCTTTGGAATCCTACCCTGCTGAAAATCTCTAACAAAGCGTTTGCCATCTTCTCTGCCTCAATGGAGGATAGAGCCACCACCTGAGGGTATCTAGTAGAATAATCTACTACCACCAGGATATACTTCTTCCCTGTGGAACTTGGGGTACTCAGAGGCCCACAATGTCCATAGCTACCCTCTGAAATAGCTCCTCAATCACAAGCAAAGGCATCAAAGGAGCCTTGACCTTGTCTCCAGCCTTGCCTACTTTTTGACATTGCTCACAAGTCCTGCAGTACCCTATTATATCCCTTGCAATGCCAGGCCAATAAAAGTTCTGCATAATAGATCTCTTGGTATGCTTTATGCCCATATAACCTCCAAAAGGAATGTCATGGGCTATGGCAAGAAGTGCCAGACAGTAGGCTCTAGACACTACCAACTTCTGTATTACCTCATCCTCTAGTCCTCTCTAATGGGTCTACTCTCTGTACAGTAGCCCTTTGTTCCAGTATAAGACTCCCCTTTTACTTGAGAATTAAGTGCCTCCCTAGCTACCTCCCTCAAACCTCTTAATGTAGGGTCCAAGAGCTGAGACTGTTTAACTCTATATTTGTAACTCTTCTGAGCTCCCCTTCCAAATGAAGTCTGGTATCCTCTGACAGCAGTGCCTCATTGTCAGCCTGGGTAGTACCAATCACCTCTACCCTTGCAGTCAGCCTGTCCAAGGGAACATCAGTACCTACCAGCAGCTGTGGCTCAGCTTCAGGCTCACTGCTAAAGGGTAGCTTCCTCCCTGAAATAGTCACCACACCATCCCTGGTTTCAGATGTGGGGTCTGTCTAGGTCTCCCCCAGGTTACCAGACCCACATGCCTGTCTCCAAGCCTGACTGCATGTAACTGCATGCACACAAGGTACTGCATTATCAAAATAATTCCCATTCAAGACATCTGCAGGGATATACTCAACACACCTACTTTCTTGCTTCCTTTTCCACCCTCCCAGTCAAGGTGAACCCTGTCCAAAGGCAATTGGAATGGGGTGCCTCCTAAAGCTCTGACTGGAGTGGACTGCCCATGCAAGTATTGCTCCTCTTTAACCACTGCAGGCTACACAACGGTTATGTCAGAAGCTGTGTCTCTCTTAGTAGTGGCCTATTTTCCATCCACTAAAATTGGATAGTAACTCTGGTGATAGTTTGATACCCCTGTTGTCTCCAGATAACTTACCACTGGCATACTGTTATTCCCATTTACTGATTTCCCCACCTTTTGTTCCCTACCTTGCTTATGTGGACATCTGTATGATATATGGCCTTACTGGTTGCATTTAAAACATTTAATGCTTGATCCTGGCCATGTATCTGAACTAGTGGCTTCCCCGGTTACTGTTAGACTTTGTTGGCATGGTTTAGGCTGCAAACCATGGGTTCCCTTATATCCTTGTGCAGCACTGTGTATCCACTTCTTGTGCAGTGATGTCCTGCTTGCTAAGTAGATATCCCCTTTTTCTCCACCTCATCTGCAGAGTTGCACTTGCTGTCTGCCAACCAGATTCTCATGTCCTCAAGCAAAGTGCTAAAGGCTTGTTCCCTCACTAAAATATCTGCCAGCCCTTCAAAAGTGATGATCTGATACCCACTCACCCACCTATGAAAATAAGTGCTTAATGCAGCAATATAATCACACATACTTTCATATTCCTTGTGTCTATGCTCACAAAACTTTTTTTCTGTAAGCTTTTGGGGTTAATTTAAAACATTCAAGTAAACATTTCTTTACTTTATCATAGTTTAAACAATCAATATCAGGCAATTTAGAAACAGCAGTTACAGCTTTACCATGGAGTAAGGGGGTCAGTACTATACCCAGTGCCCTTGGTCAGTATTATACTGTTTATATTCTCTTTCAAATATATGAATAAAGCTATCAAAATTATCACCCTCTGTAAATTGTGGAAGAAATTTACTGACATTATTGCTTCTGGGGTTAGGTTATTCCATTCCCCATTACCTTCATGACCCTGGTGAAGAGTAAGCATTTCCCTGTCATGTTGATGCTGTTCTCATTCTCTTCAGCCTCCAAATGCCACAGTCTCTCTGCTGATTGCAATTCTATCTGTTTTGCCTGCCACAGTCTCTCTGCTGATTCTAATTCCAAATGTTTGGCCTCCACTTCACGTCTCTTTAACCCCAGATGTTTTTATTAAGTCCTCTGAGGAAAAGGTGAACTGTCTTGTTTCTGAGGGCTGCAAATCTCCATCACCAGACTGGTTATCCTCCTGGTTGCTGGTCTGAGCTGCAACTAAGGCTGAAATCATTTCCTCTTTAGTCAGATTGGCATGCACCAGCCATTTGGCTTCTCACACACTGGCAAATGGTTCTTTGTCAGCTTGCCATAATCTTCTGCTGACATCTTTTCCTGCTTTCCCTGACTAAACTAAACTAACAAAAAAATAAATAAAAACTGTTGTGAAAATGAAACTCTGTATGTTTACCTTGTGGCCCCTTGAAAGTACACCCACCTTCAGTGACAAATACCCACAGGCTACAGATGTTAAATTAATATCCACACCACTGTTTACCAATATGTGACATCCCCACTCTGAGCCAGTAATAAAGGAGCCTGAATCCTCATCACTGACATTGGAGAGGGATATTCACTTGGAACAAAAATGGATACACCCAGTATTTCCAGATGCAGCTCTCTGCATCAAGCAAAATTTCCATTAATAGCACACAGGGAACACATTCAACCTAGGGTCTGGATTTATCTATCTGTCTCTCTCCAGGTCCTCAGTAAGACTCCCCACTGGCACAGCTATGGACCTGAGACCTCAGCTGAGTGTCCAAGCCAAGTTCTCCACTACTCTGTCTGTGAAACCAGAGCTTCATGGCCCTGGTCCAAGCAGCTGAGAAACACACTCTTTGAGATTTGATTTTCACACACACACACACACACACACACACACACACACACACACACACACACACACACACACACACACACACACACACACACACACACACACACACACACACCTGGGAAAGGCTGGCACATATTTACTAGCTATGCCTCCTTCTGCCCAGACTATAAGGTAGTTACACCACCACCAGACACTCCAAAGCCAGCTACTCTAAGACTTTTGCAAGGGTACCCAATTATACTGAGTTTAATTAATATTAATATAAATGGTAGTTTGACCAACAGCAAGGCTTTCAGGAGTGGCTAGAGCTGTCATTATAAGCACTCTCAGGCATTACAATATTCTCTAAAAGATAAGCCACAGTGAAACTTTTAAATATATTTAAAAATAAATAAGAAAATAACATGAAAATACTAAATATCTATTTACAGTAAACATCAGAGTTTCACTCACAGGAAATATTAAACTAACACAGATGAATAGATTCATACAGATACAGAAAAACAGCACTTAACTAATCTCACTATATTTTCCTGACTGATCTAAAGAATTACTATTCCATGGTCACTTACTAGAGGAAGGCAAGATGAAGTAGGTAAGGGGTCCTTCCTTGTCAGGTTTCAAGAACAGAGTGTCATGAGACTTCAGTCTCATCTGGTATTAAAATATCATTACAGAGCTGGCTTACAGAATGACATCACACACATCTGGTCATCTGATGTCTCATTCCCATACTACTCTTTTGGCTAGAAGCTGTCAGGATTTAGCACATATGAGTTACAATACATATCTCGAGCTTTGCTAAAATTTATTGCAGCATGTGGAAGCTATAAAACAATTTTAACACTTCTGCGTTTCCTACAGAGACTAATGCACAATACATGTTACAGACATTACATCTCTGGCTTCATTCAAAACTGTAAGATAACATCTTTATGGCCTAGGCCCAGTAATTTAATTTCGGAACATTTTTCAAAGTTTGCTGCGCTGCAGCTGGACTATGATTAGTCTCTTCTCTTCCAGTATCCTCTGTTAACGTATATATTTAATTCAGTTACAATACAGTCAGGACCCACTGTTTTTATATTTTAACACAAGCCACTTTACAAATACATTTTTTCAGCACAAACATCTGTACAAATCAGTTTATTTTTCTTTTAACTGTTTGTTGCCAACTACTACAGAAAGGGACAAGGTTGTCACCTTACTCACAATGACATGAACTGGGAACTCTGCCCTCCACTGATATATTTTTGAGGTTCACATTCACTTTAATGTTAGGTGGAACAGGATCTCAGGTAATATGTACATGAAGAAAATTGTCCTGCTTTAAATAAGTAAAACTTATGTGCTTACTTACAAAATTGTATTTCTTTTTTTTTTTCTCTTCAAGATGACTAATAAAAACAATGATCAGTTCATCAACCACCCACTTGGTTGAGTATATAGGGTTGTAACTGTTAGCCAGCTCATGATATTCATGGACTGTGCCACTCATCATACTGGTGGTGGTTTGCTTTGACTTGAAATTTTTTCTGTTCAGTTGTGAAGAGCAGAGGACAAAGAGCAGAATACTGATGTCTTAAAACATTTGCAGAAAATAAATGTTTTTGACATGAGCAGTACTAACTTTAAAGTGATTAAAAATGGAATATGCTACTCACATCTTTATACTTTATGCTACATTATACCATGAATGGGAGAAAGCCAGCCAAAGCACAAATTTTCACAAGTCAGTCCTGTGCTTGAGCAGGCTATGCCAATTACCTCTTAAAATGGCATTGCAACTCTAGCCCTCTAGTTCAGGAGTTCCACAGGCCATTTCTTTTTCTGTTTTTAAGTAAAGAAACTTAACTTGGCATTTCATTATTAAAAATATACAATAAAACAGACAAATGCTCTACCATGTCTCTCAGCTGCTCTGACCATATGCCCCCTGAAGCTCTGGCCCAGGCAACTGTCTGAATATCCCTGATTATAATCCACTGCTAAGCATCATTAGAATGCCTTAAGGAAACCCACTTGTATATAAGCAGAATATGCAAACCCCCCCAGTTTGTTTGGCTTTCTATAATGTGCTCCCCCAAAAACTCTCCCCAGTTCAACTTACCTATTTTCTAGCTTTAAGTTTCTGCTTGCCTCTTTATTTTGTATGTGATCCTGAAACCATGATACTATTGCAGAACATTTATGAGTCAAAATATTTTTGTTATTGCTTTCCAGTTTCTGCCAAGTGAATAATTTTCTATCTCTACACGCACCTCATGTTTCACTTCTCTGTGATTACTTTGCTCCTATCTGTGACCACAGAAAGCATTTCTCTGCCATATCATATAATTCCAATTCCTGCCATAAGCCTTGGTGATCAGAAGTTAACTCACATCACTGTATCTGCTATCCTTTTACGCTTCTAGTATTTGTTTTCTTGCTGTCAGAGATTGACTGTTCCACTTATTTCTTGTAATTGTATTTATTAGCAACTAAATCATGAAACCTGTATCAGCAAGAGAAACAAAAGAAAAAAATACTTCTCTGTCACTCTTCAAATTAGGTCTGGTCATTTTATATTCTGAGAGAGTAACTAAAATGACAGACAAATCCAGATGGTTATTCGAACTACTTCTGAGGTGAGCATTCAGGAACAGCAAATTACTATTATTGGAGCATGAACAGCTAGCACTGAGAGCCGTACATGAGGCATTAGCATGCGATCACCAATAATACTAGACTAACCATGAGTATGATACATAGGTTCATAGGTGTGTACTAGGCTAATGGCCCTGGAGCCTTTATAAGCCTAGCCCATAGGATTACCCTGGCATTGTGCCACCTGATCTTAGTTCCCAGTGCCTCTGTTGAGTAAAGCCACTGGAGTGATCCCTGGGGTGACTTTTCTATTTCACATCCACCCATCAAGATTTTTCTTGAAGAGGGCCAGTGAATGTTATGAACCTGTCCCTCCAGCATGTACTGTTGATTGTGGTAATGAGGTTGAGGTCTCTGGAGCGTGTGGTGTGGACGGATTGGGATTTCTTCCGATGTAACATTTCTTACAGAGCTGGGTCAGACATGGCTTTGTAAGTCAGGCAAAGACCGCCTCTAAGTAGGTGATATGAGACAGAGAACAGTTTTTTTTAGTCTGTCCATAGAGGATAAATGTTTAAAGCCTAGGATCCTCTTTGTGAGGTACTTTTGCAGCCTCTCCAGTTGTTACAGGCGTTTAGTGAGGTGCATGCCAAATGGGGCATTGTACTCTATGATTGGCCTAATGAGGGAACAGTAGAGGGAGACAATGACCTCTTTCTTCTTGGATGCAAAACCCTTAGAAGGACTTTATGACCACAGTTGCAATGTGTTGGCCAAAAGAGAGGATTCTGTCAATCTGTGTTCCCAGATCTCCTATAATGCCTTCTGTGTTCAGTGGACTACCATTGATGTGGGAACCGGGTTTTTTCCAAAGGGGATGATGACACATTTTTTGGCATTGAGCTTAAGGCCATGGTTCTGACACCAGTTGTTGGTCTCAGTGATGCCTTTCTGTAGGATGACAGGAAATGTTTTCTGCTCCACTAACAAGATTTGTAACTACTACAAGAGCTAGACTTCCAGTAGGGAAATACCTTCTGCTTTGTTGTAGGGTCTCTCATGCAACCACTAGGTCACATAATGCATAATGACTTTGTCATAGACTAGTGCTGGGCCCCCACAGGGAGCAGGGCCTATTGGGCCAATTAGTTCCAATTGGCCTTAGGCCATCCTTGAATGTATGCATTAATTTAGACAATGCTGGATAACCAATATTCTTTGAGCTTATTGTACAGAGAAAAAGTGTGCTCATTTGAGTACATAGAGTATATATGACTACACCCTTTGGCCACATCTGTGCTCTCCTCAGCAGGTTCATTTTTATTTAAAATAAAATGTAGATAGTAAATACTATAGTTAAGCCATGTTTAAGTCACATTTGTAGTTACCATTGCTGATGCATTTATTTCTAACATTTGATAAGAATGACAAAAGCTGTGTTTTACTTATTTGTGTTTTTCTTGATGAAAGTCTTAGAACTAGTATTCATTTGTTGAATCTTACCATGACTTTTTACCAGGAAAAGGCAAAAATGTTTTCTTGAACTAGGAACTACTGATGTGAAGCTTTCAGATGCAGGTGCACCCACTAAGAACATTTCACAACACCCTCAGTAATATCTTTTTTTTTATTTATTTATTATTTATTTTATTTTACATTTGTTTACCGGGATAGTCTGACTGGACAGCATGTCCTTTTTCAGCGGAGGTCCGGGGAGAAAAGCTCCACACAGAGAAATCCAAAGAACAAATATTTCAGAGAATACTTAGAAAATGAGATTACAAATAGTAGCCTGTGTGAGACAGTATAAGTAGACAGGATATACAGCTGGACATGGAGTATAGTTTACATCGATTGATAGTAACAAATATGTGCAAAATAAAGATACATCTGGGATAAAAGTACATAACATGCAAGGTGAGCAGAAAAAACTTTTGAGTTATATTTACATCATTTTTGCAGGTTAGGAAAGTTCCCATTTTAGTAGGTACATATAAATTAATAGTAATGACATTACATATATCAGCTGTGAAGCCCAGGATAATAGTGTTAGTATGAAAAAAGGTTGTCTAAGAGGAGCGGGGGGTTCTTAGTCTGGGGAGGAGCAAGGGCAGAGCCATTTACTGGTATGGTGTGTTTTTAGCATTTGTTTAAATTTAGTTAAAGAAGTGCTAGATGTGATATTGCTAGGTAGAGAATTCCAAAATTTGGCAGTATAATGTCAGCACGATTGTGTGCTGTTGAGATTTGTTGGAGGGGCTTATTGCTAGAGCACAGAGGTCTGCTACTGGAATAAGGCTCTAGTAAGCCTTGTAGTAATGGAGTTTTTTCAGGATGATAGAAGATTTTGTAAGCCATGCATGGGACAGGTGTAAGAGTTGGGGAAGTTCTAACCAGTTTAATTGTTTTAGGGCAGAGCAATAATGAGATCTGAATGTAGTGTTTGCTGAATGTCTAGGTATTTTATTATAACAGCATTCTAGTTTTGCCAGTTCAGTTTTCCTGAGGTTAATAAGTATAGGTGATGCATAGAGAAGAGATGAGGTCAAATGAGTTTGGGCAATAGTTATTCTTGTTGTTGTAAACCACAAAAACAGTTGCTAAAAAACGAACCACTATATCCCAGTAATTCCACTTCTCCAGGTTTCTTTAGTTGAATCCGTTTATTCAGCAAATCCAAGTCTGAATAAGCAGCAGCAAACCTGATACAAAATTCAATAAAAAATCCAATACAAACAACAACAAATTGATACAGTTCAAATGTAGCTAAAATAGCAACTTTTTGTAATACGAAAACAGCAACACTGTAACCTCGTAACGCCTCGGCCAAATAGCCTATACAGAGTAACTAAACTACACATGACATGCACTTTTATATTGTAAACATTAATTAATCAAGTACATACTCATCTAAAAACACTTGTTATCAATTTCATTAATTTATTAATATACTAAATTCCTACTTTTAGCTGTCAAACACATAAATTATTACATCACTAAATAAAACTTTTCCAGTTGCATTCCCTGTTAAGTCCTATGGGTTGCAGTGTATTATATTTAAGAATTATAATAGATTCCTTCTTTCTTAAAATATACTGCATCCTATTCTCACTAATATATTTAGAATTAATTTGTTCTAAAATAGTAACTTAAATTTTAAAGGTACCCCTCCATGTTTTTTACCACAATGCTCTGCCAAAGGGCTATTTTATGTTTTTTCATATCTGACATGTTCTTTAATTCTTTCAGCCAGACTTCTTTTGGTTTGTCCTATGTAAAATTTATTACACTCACATTTTATAGTATAAATTACCCCCACACTTTTACATGTGTAACATCCTTTTGTTTCAAACTTTTTACCATTAATTTCTTCAAAAGTATTAGTTATGTAATGACAAACAGAACATTTATCACAGGCTTTAGTGCCTATATTTAAACTCAAATTCCCTATCATTTCCCTTGTTTTTTATAGACACTATGCACCAAAAAATCCTTAATGCTTCTGCCTTTTTGATAGGGAAATTTAAGATGTACATTTGTAAGTGGAGTCACTTCCCTCCTTACAATGTTCCAAAAACCTGTAAGCATTTTTTTGCAATTTATCCAAAAAAAATAGAGTGTTTGGACACAAAAACTATTATTTGTTGTGAATCCCATCCCTTATTAATATTAGTACATAACTTATGCATATATTTACTTTCGGGATTTCTTGCTCTGTGCCCAAACACTTTATTATAACTTTCTTTAACTATTAGTTCAGAATAACCTCTCTCTCTCTATAAATATATTACTTACTGTGGAAGCCTCTGTCTTGGCATCTTCCAAATCACTACATAGTCTTTTAATTCTTAGAATTTCTCCATATGGCAGAGCTTCTACTGTATGTGCGGGATGACAACTATTCGCATAAAACATGTGGCTAGGCTTATCAAATTTTCTATATATTTGTGTTCTTATCTGTCCATCTATCATGCCTTCTAATGTTAAATCCAAGTAATTAACTCTATTACCTTCTTGCAAGCCATCATATTTAATTAGGACTCTACTATTATTCAAATATTCAGTAAAGGTATTTACTTCATTCTTCCCACCTTTACAAATGAACATAAGATCATATATGTATCTAAAATAATTCACGACATATTTCTTGTAAAACTAACTTCTGTAAATATGATTGTATTCAACCAAACCCATAAAAAGGTTTGCATACATGGGGGCAAAAGCTGCCCCCATCACCGTTCCTTGTAACTGTTGATATAATTTGTCACTGAATTCAAAGATATTGTTGACCAAGCAGAAATGTACTAGTTCCTTAACGTACTGAGTTTTAGGGCTATCCCCCATAAAATAGCTTAATGCCTCCATACCTAAATAATGTTGTATGCTGGTATACAAACTGGTCAGATCTGTTACCAGAAAGTACATGTCTGATTGCCAGCATACCTGTTTCAATTTCTCTAATAAATCAAAAGAATCTTTAATATACGCTGGCAATTTAACCACTGTTTTAATTAAACATTCATGCAGAAAACAGCCCAAATTATGTGTGAAATAACCAGTAGCTGACACTATTGGTCGTCCTGGGGGGGGGGGGGTGAATAATAGTTTTGTGTATTTTGGGAACACAATAAAATCTGGCAATAATACTTTCTTTACTGGTAAATTTTTCATTGACATCTATTTTAGAGAAATAATTTAAACGCATTCCCTTATATAATAATCACTCATAATCATTAATTGCCTGCAAATATTTTACTTCTTGCACTAAGCAATATACATCTGTGTTATTTAAGTGTTCCATACACATCTCATAATAGTCTTGATCATTCATGACTACTAGCTTCCCCCTTTATCGATCAGGTATTCATTCTTACTTAATTGGTTCAAACTCAGCCATTCCTGCTTGGTCATTTTATACATTCCATCTATCTTATTAAATAGTTATTCTTGTGTTTTTTATGAGATACTGCTTGTTTCTATATAGTGTACATAATTTTTTGTGGGCTTTTTTAATTGATTGGGATATGTGGATGTCAAATCTCATATTGGTGTCTATTTCCACACTCAGTAGTTTGGTGTGTGGAGACGGGATGATAGTAGTATCTGTGAAAAGATCCTATGAGTATAGTAGCTTTATTGAGATGGAATAACATTAATTTTGTCTTATTGGGGTTTACAATCAAGTGGGAGTTTGTTAGCCAAGATTCTATTTTGAGAAAGGATGACTTGAGTGAGTGTTTGTAGCTCTTGAAGGGTATTGGCAGCACATATTACTGTGGAATAATCAGCGGATTGGATAATT
The DNA here is from genome assembly GCF_019279795.1 of Protopterus annectens. NCBI lineage: Eukaryota > Metazoa > Chordata > Ceratodontiformes > Protopteridae > Protopterus > Protopterus annectens. The sequence goes on from NC_056731.1 coordinate 1,261,513,016, forward strand.
GTGGCAGAAGGGGCTGCAGTGTAGAGATTATTTGTAAATATGAAGAAGAGTAAGGGGCAAAGAATAGACCCTTGGTGTACTCCTAGGGTGACAGGAAGTAGAGAAGATAGATTTTGCAGGCAACATACTGCCTGCTGTCTGCCAGTTAAGTAGCTCTGGAACCAGGTAATAGTAAAGTGTGATAAGGCCATGTCAGAGAGGGCATGTAGTAGTTTGTTCTGATCTACCACATCAAAAGCTTTTGATAAGTCTACAAAGATGGAGGATACATGCCTACCATTTTTCCTTTGGTTGTTAAGTGTTTGTAAATGACATGAGAGCAGTGTTGGGGCTGTGGTGTGGGCAAAAGCCAAGTTGCATATTGGTTAATAATTTGTTTGTGGCTAGGTGTTCCGTGATTTGCTTATGAACAGTTCTTTCCAGTATTTTGGATAGTGGAGATAGAATTGCGATAGGGCGATAGTTAGACAATTCAATAAAATTACTGCCTTTGTGGAGTGGAGTGATGTATGAAGTTTTCCAGATGGTGGGGACATATTGTTCTGATATAGATCTGTTTATTAGAATGGAGACAAGACATGCAATTAAGTCAGCAGATAGTTTTAGGAACTCAGGTGGTAAGTGGTCATCAGCTAGAGAAGTGGGCTTTAGTTTTCTAAGACGTTTTCTAATAATGTTTATTGAGGCTGGTTGAATGATGAAGCTGGCTTCATTTTATTGGGGTATAAACATTTTTGAGGTGTCAGTAGGGGGTTGGCTGTTAGAAAGATGTAGAATAGTTTCTGTGAAGTAGGTGTTAATCTGTGTGGCTATACAGTTAGAGATTTTTTTGTAGTGGAAGGGGGTGTACCAGCTTTTCCAGGTTAGAGAATGGTGCTAATTGCAGTCCAGAATTTTTGGGGGTTGTTGTGCTGTTTAGTTTGTATTTCAGAGTTGTCTTTGTTTCTTAGTTCACAGTAAGATTGCCTTGTACCTTGGGATTTTGTTTTCTGCCAGTATACCCATGGTCTATCCCGTGCTTTTAGCAATGACATGGGTTTTTTGCTTAACCATGGGGCAAAGTTTGATTTTACTGTAATGGTCCTGGGTGGGGCTTGTTCATCTAGGATAGACAGGGAGGTGCTTGTGAAGTAATTTGTGGCATCATCTAGGGGCAGTACTTTAAGAGGGGACCAGTTGCAGTGTTTAAGGATATTGACGAAGAGGTCGATGTTCATGTTTTTTTGTTTCTTATCTGCTGATATAATGTTAGTTTGGTGGGGTTAAGCTGCTGTCTTAGTAGGTATGTTAGTAGATGGTCGCTAAGACTGTCTGTGAGACAGCCCGAGTGATGAGTGGTCACATCTATTTATGAGTATCCAGTCTAGAATGGAGTGTTTGTTTGAAGTTTTGTCTATCCTGGTGGGAGTTTGGATGAGTTGGGTAAATCCGTGAAGATTTGCATAATTAGTGGGTTTTGGGCTTTGCAGCTTGTCCAATCAATGTTAAGATCTCCTAATATAATTGTTTCCTGTGGATGTGTATTAGAAATGCAGTCTAGGATGTTTTCCAAGGTAGTTATATTGTCTCCTGGGGGAATATAGATGCCAATTATGTTATTTTTTTTACAATTTATGGTGAGTTTGCAGCACAGAGTTTCAGCTTTACTGAAGTTTGGGGTGACTAGATCAATGGCTGTTAGAGAAAGATGAGTTTTATAGAATATTGCTATTCTTCCACCTTTTTTGCTATTCTATCCTGTCTAATAATGCTATATCCCAGAGGGAGAATTTCATTATTTGTGATATGGGGTTTCAATCATGTTTCGGTAATCACTAAGATATCAGGTGTATATAGAGAGATGGTAGCATGCAGGTCCTGGATTTTATTGGTGATTCTTCTAATGTTCAGTTGTAGGAGAAGTATATCTCCTTTATTTCTTTGGGGAATGGTTGTTGGATGAGTGTGGTGCCTGGTATGGTGTGTGTTTGAATTAAGATTTGGGTTGGAGCCTGAGTTTGGGTGTATATCACCACTTAGTGTTAGCTTGTTTACGAGGTTTAAGTTCTTTGTGAGGGCTAGTATGTATTTATTAAATTTTAGTGACAGTTTTGTGATGTTGGGGTGTTGAATTATGGAGTAGCACATGTAATGTATGGCTCTAGTGTTGATGAGTGAGGAAGAAATGAAAATATTAGTACAGTCTAGTTTGGGTCCATGAGAACTGGATGTGAGATGGTTTGGGAGTGGTGGATGTATTACTATTTGGAAAGAAGTGATATGAGCAAGGGAAATTAGGGTTATTAGAAGAGTGACTTGACTAACAGCTTTTTG